>NW_019384551.1:458920-496919 GCF_000671375.1 Centruroides sculpturatus | reverse complement strand
TATAAATAAATATCTACATATGATTTTATATATATTATAAATCTATATATGATAAAATCATATGTAGATATTTATTTTTAAAAATTCAAGGATAAATAGACAATTAAAATTCTCTATAATAGAAGAAACACCGAAAAAATATTAAGAGGCTTTTCATAATGTGGTCTTTTCAAACACTTCACATGATCTCATTTAATATGTTCCTAATCACACATCTCAGAAACATCAAAATTACACAGTGAAATTGACCTTTATTTTGAGGCATATGAGTTGAACATATTAAGACTTAATATGTTCAACTAATGCAGAATGGATTACTATCAATAAAATAAATCTTGGCATTATAAAATAAAATATGCAAATACAAATTTTTCTATTTACTGTATCAATAAAATTAATATACAAAATAATATATATATGAACATTTAAAATGAATAAAACTGTGAATTATAATTTTGAACAAAATAGTTGAAACGTGATACGGCAAAGATTAGGATGATGATAATTTAGAAATATCTGGGGATGCTGTGTTATCAACTTCAAAATATACAGCAAACACACCAACAACTGAAGATTGAAATGTGTAATTTTCAGATTAACTTCAATAAATGTAAATATTTATTAAATTATCAGTGAAAAATATGTTGTAGCAAAATTGATTGTATTATGTCGTAAATGTGTTCTCAGTTATGAGTTGTATAACTTAAATTAATAAACTAAACTGAAACTAATTTGGAAATATGAGCATTAAGCATTGTTGGTTGTTCAATTAAGTTTGAAGTTCATACAGTCTCTTACTCTTACTTTAACTTTCTTCAGAATTTTAAAAGTTGAAATCCATTCAACTTTTTGTAATTTTAATTTTTTCTGAAATAATAAAACAAACATACAATGTTATTATATGAAGATACAAAAATGCTAGTTTAACAAATATTTCTGCTGTATATTTTCCAATATCTGTTTTTTTAAAAAAAGAAAAATAAGATCTGAATCTAAACTATCCTGTTAGAACAGTAGTTTATATAATTCTAGTGATGCATAGATATTACTTTAATTTTTATAAATTTAAGTCATTACTTTTATTAATGTTAGTCTATTGCGACTATAATTTATTAATTAACAGGACAAGTTAAATCAGTATAATGACTCCTATTAATACATTATAGTCACAAAAGACTAACATTAATAAAATACAGTAGAGCGTCGTTTATCCGAAAGTCAATTATTCGAAAGAATTCCAGTCGGCAAATTTAAATTTTCGCCTGTGCTGTGGCACTGCAATTTTTGGCTACGTCTTGGGCTACTCAAACATTTTACGTTTTTGATATTAAATTAACTTCTGAACTATAATTTTTTATTGTTTTTATATTTTTCAATATATTTATTTTGTTTGTACAAAATAAAAAAAGAATTTTTAACGATACTATAGTCTTCGTTAGGCTTAACATTGATGAAAATTCAATGTGAAGCGACACGCAATGGAGAAAAATTTTAACATGCGATAGGTTAATATAGTTTTTCGTACATAATCGGTTATCCAAAATATCGATTTTCTGAACCCCAGTCCCCAATTGATTTGGATAAACGACGCTCTACTGTAGTATTTAAAAAGCTAGAGATAAGTTACTGTTATTTAATACTCAATGTTGAAATTAATTTTCATTCATTACTTTACTATTATTAATAAAACTGACTCTCTTGTTCACTTTTCAGTATTTCAGTTTAGTAGATTTAATTAGGAGCAAGCATTCAAAATTGAAATTTATTTTGAAGCTCTCTTACCTGTTTAAATTTATCAGGCACATTGAATTTTCTTTAGGAAAAGGCTACAAAGTGGCAACAAAGTGGTGAAATTGATGGTTTAACTACAAATGGTGTTTTAATAATGCATCCTAGAGGTCCTTTCTCTGCTGGGACAGAAGCTGGAATTTGGAGAGAGATATCAGTTGGAGGTGGTGTCTATTACTTAAGAATAACCAGATCTGCTGCTCAGAAAGGTGTAAAAGTAAGTTAGTTTTTTTTTTGTTTATTCATGTTTAATAAAGTATTTTAATGTAAAGATGTTTACACCAAAAGTCTATTATAGTAGAGCAATCTAAAGTGAGAAGAAGATATATATTATACATAATCATTTTGCTTTTTATATCAGTTTTATTCATTTAATCCTGAGCACTATTTTGGAAATTTGTGTTTAATAATTCATTTCACCAATTATTGGATTAATTTAATTATATATATTGTAATGTTTTTAGGACAGAGTAATATTAATTTACAGCAATTGTACATTGTCAGAAGCAGTTTGCAAAATTCTTTCAAAATATAGTGCTTTTCTCATTGCTCATAAAGTGCATCAAAAATGCTCTATATACTTTATTTTTAATTATTACATGTTTTAACCATTTAATAACACATCAAAGTGCTAAATACTTACATATTGCACTATATTTATACTGTAATATTTAGCATTTTGATATTTGATTAAAAAATAATTTGACATTAATATCAAAGTTTTTCTTGGTAAAACAAGTTCTTCAGAGAGTTAAAATATATGTAATTTTTGAAAAACTTCTGTCAACATTAGCTGAGCTGAACAGGAATGAGAAGGCTTTTATAGCAAGATTACTGAATAGTCATGTTTTTTGAATAGATTTGCCTGAATTTCACAGAATTGTGACCCTCTTCTGACAAATTTTCAATTAGGTTTTAGTTGCAGACTATGACAGCAATTAGTACATACCAACATACCATATTTACTTGCATATAAGATGACCTCACATATAGAATGAGGTGTGACTTTAAAAATCAAAGTAAAGAAAATTAGATTTATTAATACACTTCTAATTTTATTTTGTTTAATTAAAAGTAAAATAGCAAATAAACGTAAATGCACACATTGTCCTGCAAAAATTACTGGCATTTTAAACTTTAAGGAAAAATCTTGTAAAATCAACAACATAAAGTGTTTGTGTAAAGCTGGACAATCAGAAAACTTTTTTTGCCAATTCTTAACAGTCGAATCCACTCTCCATCGATTATATTTATGAGTTTCTCCAAATTCTGATTTCCAAATAATCATCTGTTTTTACATGGGAATGGATTAAAACTTATATCAATCTCTCGTGTGATTTTGGAATGTTAACCTGAAATTTAATCAAAAGCTTTGCTTTTTCTATTGCTATTCATCTTTACTTCTGACAATATATAACTATTGAAATTATCCAGATAATGTACTTATGTTTTTAAATACAAAAGGGTGATCATCCGGCAAAATGTGCGAATACACAATTCGCAAAAATTACTTGCAAAAACACAAAGAATCTTTTTCTTGTTCATATAGGACAATCTAGGAACTTGAAGCTGTGATAAATGAATGTCTTATATGTGAGTAAATATGGTAATTTTCTGAAAACAGATACAGTTAAATTTTATTTTGCTACAAAGATTTGGATCAATATGATGAATTTGCTCTCAGAAAACAATAGCTGAATGTTGTCATTCATATATACTGCTATTTACTTGGAAATTCATTTATATCTAGCAGTTTTCAGTTTTTGCCACGCATCACTTGCAACAAAACTATGCTCAGGTTGAACTTGAAGCTTATAAATTAATATGCAGATATCAAAGGACACTGAGCCTATAGTTTTAGCTTCAACTCAAAGTTTTTGTTTTGTACAAAAAGTGACAGGTAGCAAATCTCTCATCATCAGATAGTAGAGAAATCCATTTCTTCAAAGCTGGAAGATTTTTTAGATTGTGCAACTTGGAACCATGCAGCTCATAGTGTAATTACAGAAACATGCAATAAAGCAGTTGCTTGTTTTTCTCTCTGAATATAATTCAGAAGAATTCTTTTTCTGCTTCAGTACTTTAACAGTTACTGCTCTCACACCAGTATTAAACTGAAATATATTAATTAATTATTATTATTAATATTAATTTTTGAAGTAATTTGTTTTTACCTGCTATTTTAGATTGAAGAAGATACAAATATTTTACAAGATGGAACTTTAATTGACCTCTGTGGAGCAACTTTATTATGGCGTTCGGCAGAAGGTCTTAGCAGATCTCCAGTAAGTATTAATAAAAATACTGTTGGTATTTTTGTGGGGTCATGTATTAAAATTACAGTATATCTAATTAATTTATAAGAGAATAGTTATGATTAAGGGTGATGATGCTCTGATGATGATGATTATTAAAACATGAAGTTTTTCATGCTGCAATATAGAATTTAATTTTTTTGAATAGATGTTTTACAATATTTAAGAAAAATTGCAGATTGAAATTTTACTTAAATTTTTAATAGTACAAGGGTGGATTAAATATAAATGGTAATTTTGCTATTCTGCTTAGTACGCAGTTCCTAGCTAGATGATGTAGAGTGCAGTTGATGTTTGATTTGTGAGGAGTGGGGGAATTGGCTTAGTTAACAAGTGCACTCGGTTCTGTTGTCAGTACAGCCATGATCATGTAAAAGGTACATTTGTCTGTTGCACAACACATCATCATAGTTTTTAACTAATGAGGGCGTCAAACCCTCGGAAATTTTTAGTCAATTGAAGGCACAGTTTGTCTCAGAATCGCGAATCACAGAATTTAAAGATGGGCAGGAACATGTCAAAAATGAAGGTCATGATTGACGCCCAAAATGACAACATCCATGCTGTTCAAGAGCTTATTGAACATGATCGTTGGTTAACTGTTGAAATGTCATCAGAAGTGGGTATCAGCTATGGGAGTGTTCAATCCATTATCACTGATCCATCTTGGCTTCAGAAAAATTAATGCCCAATGGGTTCTGAGGTTGTTGACCAGAAATCAAAAACAAGTCAGGTTGAAATGGGCTGGAAAATCCTCGAACACCTTCCTTATAGTCCAGACTTGTCCCCCTATGACTATTTTTTGTTTTCACCCTTGAAGGAATCACTTGGAGGAAAACGACTCACAAGCAGTGAAGAAGTTGAGGAGCGTGTGCGCAATTGGCTCATAACTCACCCTCAATCTTTATATGAGAGAGCGATATTGAAGCTTCCAAATCGTTGGCAAAAGTGTGTAGAACTTGCAGGAGGATATGTAGAGAAGAACTAAAGTTTTCACTTGTGTATATTATTAATCAATAAATGTCTAAAAAAAATTACTGTTTATATTTGATCCACCCTCATATTTTAAATCAAATTATAATAATCCTATAGTAACAGTAAATGCAAGACTTCACCTTTTATGATAAATAAAAATTTTCTAAAATCTCAATTATTGTTAAGTTTTAATGAGAATTCTGCTTTTTTATTTTTTTGTAGTATATATTATATTGATTTAAATTTAAAATTTTTTATGGTTTATAATAAAAATGTTATCATAGATATGAAATGTATCTATGGCATTCATTAAATAGAATCAACATCTCTTAAAACACTGAACATTCTAAAAATATCAGTAATGAAAACAGCACTACATTTCTTTCAAAACATAACTTTTATTATTATGGCATTTCCAAAAATGTGGTACATGACCTAGTAGTAGTATATTAAAAAAAAAAAATGCTGACCTACAGAAAACTTAAAAATTATAACATTTCATCGTTATTTAAATTATTTTTTAATAATGTTGCACAATAATCAGAAACGCAGTAAATTGCTAATTATGATGGAAATTGTCATGTATATATGACTAATTTATGCATTCAAAATGACTTTCAAGAAAAAAATTCAAAATTATCAGTTTCTAGCTGGAAAAGCTTGGCAAGACTGTGTTATACATTTTACATGGATTCTGTATTGAAAACTTTGCTATTAAGATTTTAATGAACAAACAAGTATGTTTTACTATCTAATATAAAATATTGTTTTGGTAAAAATTATTGGTTCTCTAAATTAGGATAAGTTACTAGTTTTCTGTAATTAAGTTACTTGTTTACAAGAGAGATTCATACAAGAATATTTTTTAGATTTTGCACATTTAAAAACATTTTTATTGGTATTTTTCAGTTATTTGTCTCATAAATTTGTTGGTTTTTTTAATTAACTTTTTATGATTATTAAATTTATATATAAGTAAAAAGGAGTATTTATGTGCATATGCATGAATTTAATAGGATGTTTTAAATCTAAAACTTTTGGAAATTTCTCATATTGGTTAACTTAACTAAATGATTGTTCTGTTTGCTATTGATAATTTAAAATTTTATTATAACTTATTGTGGAAGTTATAATTACATTTGCTATCATAAACTGTTCTACTGAAATGACTTTTAAAATATTATACTTTTATTGTATTAGAAAAATCATTTTAAAAAGTAAGCAATGGTTTCTTAAAATACTAGTTTTTTTTTCCTTTTTTTTAACTCAACTAAATGGCTGCCATAATCAATAGGACTATAAATGTATCTAGTTTTTTTTTTATTTTTATTTTTCTATTTTAGGAAATTAATTTAGCTATAATTTCAAAATATATTTCAAAAATTTTAATTTTGACATTTATTTCATAAATTTAAGACAAGGCAACATCTTGAAGAAAAATTGGATGAATTAAATGCTGGAAGACCACAATGTCCAGTTGGACTTAATACACTGGTTATACCACGCAAAGGAACGCTTTCAGCAAATGAAAAGCAACCTTATGTATATTTAAACTGTGGACATGTGCAAGGTTTACATGACTGGGGACAAGAGAAGAATTCTAATGTTCGTATTTGCCCCATATGTTTAGAGGTATAAAATTTTTATTTATAAACTCAGAAAAATGTAATTACTATTGTTCTTTAATAAACATAAAACTATTTTTTCCAATAAGGTGTACTTATTTTCTACATGTAATTAAATAGGTTGGACCTATCGTGAAATTATGTATGGGTATTGAACCAGCATTTTATGTTGATATTGGACCTCCAACTTTTGCCTTTAACCCATGTGGTCATATGGCATCAGAGAAAACAGTAAAGTAAGTAAATTGGATTAAAACTTAAACCAAAAAAGTTGTTCTAAATNCGATGACGTTTTACATAATTATAGGAGTTTTTTACGGATACCGTCGCAATTTTTTCGCAGTTTTATAGGAATCGTAATTATAGGAACCCATTTTATAGGGGGGTCTACTGTACTGGTTTTTTTTTCCATTATTAGATTTTTGTATTTTGGTAATTTATTATCCAGAATACAAAGATAATGCTTAAAAGACTTTTTAAAATCATTCTTAACAGTGCAAAAAATTGTGGAATGCTGTGTACAGCAAATTGTATACTGTGTGAGCAGAGAAAACAGAGAAAAGTTTTTTGTGTTTTACTTTTCTCATGCACACAAAGAGAACAAAAGTAAGTCATAAGTAATATGCACCCTAAATTAAATTAATATTACTTTTATTTTCTATTCTCATGAAATGAGAATTGATCTGTGTTTTATTCACCTCAAAACAAAAAGTTCTCTCTACATTATATTTTTATGATATTGATTTTTCAGAGTGAAACCATAGAATAAATAGAATTAAAACTTTCCATTAATAAAAATGCTTAATGCATCACTGGTTAATATTTTATAAAAAAAAAAATGCATATATTGAAATAAATGACTCTATGAAGGAAAAAAATATATGAGATATTTAGAANTGCATATAAGATGACCTCACATATAGAATGAGGTGTGACTTTAAAAATCAAAGTAAAGAAAATTAGATTTATTAATACACTTCTAATTTTATTTTGTTTAATTAAAAGTAAAATAGCAAATAAACGTAAATGCACACATTGTCCTGCAAAAATTACTGGCATTTTAAACTTTAAGGAAAAATCTTGTAAAATCAACAACATAAAGTGTTTGTGTAAAGCTGGACAATCAGAAAACTTTTTTTGCCAATTCTTAACAGTCGAATCCACTCTCCATCGATTATATTTATGAGTTTCTCCAAATTCTGATTTCCAAATAATCATCTGTTTTTACATGGGAATGGATTAAAACTTATATCAATCTCTCGTGTGATTTTGGAATGTTAACCTGAAATTTAATCAAAAGCTTTGCTTTTTCTATTGCTATTCATCTTTACTTCTGACAATATATAACTATTGAAATTATCCAGATAATGTACTTATGTTTTTAAATACAAAAGGGTGATCATCCGGCAAAATGTGCGAATACACAATTCGCAAAAATTACTTGCAAAAACACAAAGAATCTTTTTCTTGTTCATATAGGACAATCTAGGAACTTGAAGCTGTGATAAATGAATGTCTTATATGTGAGTAAATATGGTAATTTTCTGAAAACAGATACAGTTAAATTTTATTTTGCTACAAAGATTTGGATCAATATGATGAATTTGCTCTCAGAAAACAATAGCTGAATGTTGTCATTCATATATACTGCTATTTACTTGGAAATTCATTTATATCTAGCAGTTTTCAGTTTTTGCCACGCATCACTTGCAACAAAACTATGCTCAGGTTGAACTTGAAGCTTATAAATTAATATGCAGATATCAAAGGACACTGAGCCTATAGTTTTAGCTTCAACTCAAAGTTTTTGTTTTGTACAAAAAGTGACAGGTAGCAAATCTCTCATCATCAGATAGTAGAGAAATCCATTTCTTCAAAGCTGGAAGATTTTTTAGATTGTGCAACTTGGAACCATGCAGCTCATAGTGTAATTACAGAAACATGCAATAAAGCAGTTGCTTGTTTTTCTCTCTGAATATAATTCAGAAGAATTCTTTTTCTGCTTCAGTACTTTAACAGTTACTGCTCTCACACCAGTATTAAACTGAAATATATTAATTAATTATTATTATTAATATTAATTTTTGAAGTAATTTGTTTTTACCTGCTATTTTAGATTGAAGAAGATACAAATATTTTACAAGATGGAACTTTAATTGACCTCTGTGGAGCAACTTTATTATGGCGTTCGGCAGAAGGTCTTAGCAGATCTCCAGTAAGTATTAATAAAAATACTGTTGGTATTTTTGTGGGGTCATGTATTAAAATTACAGTATATCTAATTAATTTATAAGAGAATAGTTATGATTAAGGGTGATGATGCTCTGATGATGATGATTATTAAAACATGAAGTTTTTCATGCTGCAATATAGAATTTAATTTTTTTGAATAGATGTTTTACAATATTTAAGAAAAATTGCAGATTGAAATTTTACTTAAATTTTTAATAGTACAAGGGTGGATTAAATATAAATGGTAATTTTGCTATTCTGCTTAGTACGCAGTTCCTAGCTAGATGATGTAGAGTGCAGTTGATGTTTGATTTGTGAGGAGTGGGGGAATTGGCTTAGTTAACAAGTGCACTCGGTTCTGTTGTCAGTACAGCCATGATCATGTAAAAGGTACATTTGTCTGTTGCACAACACATCATCATAGTTTTTAACTAATGAGGGCGTCAAACCCTCGGAAATTTTTAGTCAATTGAAGGCACAGTTTGTCTCAGAATCGCGAATCACAGAATTTAAAGATGGGCAGGAACATGTCAAAAATGAAGGTCATGATTGACGCCCAAAATGACAACATCCATGCTGTTCAAGAGCTTATTGAACATGATCGTTGGTTAACTGTTGAAATGTCATCAGAAGTGGGTATCAGCTATGGGAGTGTTCAATCCATTATCACTGATCCATCTTGGCTTCAGAAAAATTAATGCCCAATGGGTTCTGAGGTTGTTGACCAGAAATCAAAAACAAGTCAGGTTGAAATGGGCTGGAAAATCCTCGAACACCTTCCTTATAGTCCAGACTTGTCCCCCTATGACTATTTTTTGTTTTCACCCTTGAAGGAATCACTTGGAGGAAAACGACTCACAAGCAGTGAAGAAGTTGAGGAGCGTGTGCGCAATTGGCTCATAACTCACCCTCAATCTTTATATGAGAGAGCGATATTGAAGCTTCCAAATCGTTGGCAAAAGTGTGTAGAACTTGCAGGAGGATATGTAGAGAAGAACTAAAGTTTTCACTTGTGTATATTATTAATCAATAAATGTCTAAAAAAAATTACTGTTTATATTTGATCCACCCTCATATTTTAAATCAAATTATAATAATCCTATAGTAACAGTAAATGCAAGACTTCACCTTTTATGATAAATAAAAATTTTCTAAAATCTCAATTATTGTTAAGTTTTAATGAGAATTCTGCTTTTTTATTTTTTTGTAGTATATATTATATTGATTTAAATTTAAAATTTTTTATGGTTTATAATAAAAATGTTATCATAGATATGAAATGTATCTATGGCATTCATTAAATAGAATCAACATCTCTTAAAACACTGAACATTCTAAAAATATCAGTAATGAAAACAGCACTACATTTCTTTCAAAACATAACTTTTATTATTATGGCATTTCCAAAAATGTGGTACATGACCTAGTAGTAGTATATTAAAAAAAAAAAATGCTGACCTACAGAAAACTTAAAAATTATAACATTTCATCGTTATTTAAATTATTTTTTAATAATGTTGCACAATAATCAGAAACGCAGTAAATTGCTAATTATGATGGAAATTGTCATGTATATATGACTAATTTATGCATTCAAAATGACTTTCAAGAAAAAAATTCAAAATTATCAGTTTCTAGCTGGAAAAGCTTGGCAAGACTGTGTTATACATTTTACATGGATTCTGTATTGAAAACTTTGCTATTAAGATTTTAATGAACAAACAAGTATGTTTTACTATCTAATATAAAATATTGTTTTGGTAAAAATTAT
The DNA here is from genome assembly GCF_000671375.1 of Centruroides sculpturatus. Lineage (NCBI taxonomy): Eukaryota > Metazoa > Arthropoda > Arachnida > Scorpiones > Buthidae > Centruroides > Centruroides sculpturatus. The sequence goes on along the minus strand of NW_019384551.1, from coordinate 486,213 downwards.
TGGTTCTCTAAATTAGGATAAGTTACTAGTTTTCTGTAATTAAGTTACTTGTTTACAAGAGAGATTCATACAAGAATATTTTTTAGATTTTGCACATTTAAAAACATTTTTATTGGTATTTTTCAGTTATTTGTCTCATAAATTTGTTGGTTTTTTTAATTAACTTTTTATGATTATTAAATTTATATATAAGTAAAAAGGAGTATTTATGTGCATATGCATGAATTTAATAGGATGTTTTAAATCTAAAACTTTTGGAAATTTCTCATATTGGTTAACTTAACTAAATGATTGTTCTGTTTGCTATTGATAATTTAAAATTTTATTATAACTTATTGTGGAAGTTATAATTACATTTGCTATCATAAACTGTTCTACTGAAATGACTTTTAAAATATTATACTTTTATTGTATTAGAAAAATCATTTTAAAAAGTAAGCAATGGTTTCTTAAAATACTAGTTTTTTTTTCCTTTTTTTTAACTCAACTAAATGGCTGCCATAATCAATAGGACTATAAATGTATCTAGTTTTTTTTTTATTTTTATTTTTCTATTTTAGGAAATTAATTTAGCTATAATTTCAAAATATATTTCAAAAATTTTAATTTTGACATTTATTTCATAAATTTAAGACAAGGCAACATCTTGAAGAAAAATTGGATGAATTAAATGCTGGAAGACCACAATGTCCAGTTGGACTTAATACACTGGTTATACCACGCAAAGGAACGCTTTCAGCAAATGAAAAGCAACCTTATGTATATTTAAACTGTGGACATGTGCAAGGTTTACATGACTGGGGACAAGAGAAGAATTCTAATGTTCGTATTTGCCCCATATGTTTAGAGGTATAAAATTTTTATTTATAAACTCAGAAAAATGTAATTACTATTGTTCTTTAATAAACATAAAACTATTTTTTCCAATAAGGTGTACTTATTTTCTACATGTAATTAAATAGGTTGGACCTATCGTGAAATTATGTATGGGTATTGAACCAGCATTTTATGTTGATATTGGACCTCCAACTTTTGCCTTTAACCCATGTGGTCATATGGCATCAGAGAAAACAGTAAAGTAAGTAAATTGGATTAAAACTTAAACCAAAAAAGTTGTTCTAAATATAAATATTTTAGAAAATTTTTATACACACACAACAAATTAGTTAAATAAATGTTTGTTTCTAAAAAATAATTTTGAACTCCTAATTAAATTTTATTAGGAGTTCAATCTAAAATCTAAAATTTAATTAAATTAAATTTTAGATTTAAATATGACAAAATGAGATTTTAATCTATATAACCTCTGAATTAAATATTTTCAAGTAAGCATTTATAGAGGCTTATGTTAAAGATAAAGAAAAATCATTTATTATATTTATAAGAATAATTGATTAATAAAGATTTTTTTCTATTTAAAAAAATATTGTAGAAATAAAATTTTGAATGATTTCAAGGAATATTTGATCAGCTAATATTGTTAGCATCAGGGCTGTGGAGTCATGTAAAAATCTACCGACTTCGACTCTGACTTTTTCTTACCATCCGACTCCAACCAGGAGCGGACTTGTTACCGAAAGAAACCAGGAAATTCTGATGTCATCACATGACTTCAGAATAAAAAATTCAATAAGTGAAGTTTTAATAAAGATAGAACATAGAAACTTTTTATTCCAAAGATAAAAGACTCCTCTAAGTACAATAATATGTAAATATGTATTCGATAATTTTTACTTTTCCAGTTGTTATATATAACAAAGGGAAAGTGTAGTGCTCAGTCAAAAAATGACCCCTCCCAAATTTTTACATCTTTAGACTCAGGACACCTTGAAATTTCATAATATGCAAAAGATTCGAGGTTTTTTTCTTTATGTGTGGATGTTAGACTATGGGGGGCATGACAGGGTGAACAAAATCATTGTTCACCCTGTTTGAAGCCTAATAATTTCTTTTGTCAGAGTGGTTAGAATCGGAGTCATAAGGCTTAACACAGCAGTTAAGCGTCAAAGTGGTTGAACTAAATCGTGTCCCCATTTACATTGTAACATCTTAGATGAGAACATCTTAATGGGTTTTACTGTACTTTTATAAAATGACAAAAAAGCTTAATTTAAGGATAGTGATGAGTTTTATTTTATTTTTTAATTTTGAATGCTAATAACGAGTAAAATAGTCATTGACACGTGACCCCTTTTATGTCTTCACCCTGTCGACCTTTAATTAAGAACCAAAATTTAATAGTATTAATGCCCCTTTATATGCAAGCTACAGTGCCACATTTCGTTTTTTAAACTTTACCCATTCTGAGATATTGTTTAATATCTCAGAACAGAAAATAAAGAAGTTAAACAAATTAGAAGCCAACACACACGCATGCACAAATTTTTCCCTTTTATTGACTTTTTTGGGGGGTTGGGAGGTCTCCAAATGTATAGATTTGCAAAAAAAAAAAAAAAGAAAAAACTTGGAGGATCAAATTTGATGCGATTCCAATACTTTTCCATTTTATATACATAGCAAGTTGGTAAGTAAAAAGGAAAAAAACAAGTTTTAAAAAAAAAAAAAGGAGTTGGAGTTGGTGGATTTTTTGATGACTCTGACTCCAGCTAAAACACCAAAACTCCACAACTCCGACTCCACAGCCCTGGTTAGCATGTAATGTTTAGTTTAAATATACTGTAGACTCCCCTATAACACTGTAGATACTTTCCGTGTTATATGAATTCTGTGTTGTACGAGTCACTTAAATACATGAGCCAATCACAGCCCGGCACGTGTGCAGTTTAGTAGCTACGGCTGTTTGAAAGGCTTTCTTCCATAAAATTAATCGATTCTAGACTAATTTGACTCAACATTTCCAAAACACATATAATTTTTTGAGAATAATCCATATAAACTATGCTATAAACAAAAAATTGTAGGGTTACTTACCAAGTGTGTGTCATTCGACGATGCCATTGCTTAAGCTTGTTTTCATCGTGGAGCAGTTCATCAACGGCGGGCGTGTGTTTCCTGATAAGTTATTTTTCTGCAAAAAATTTGCTGAACTTTGGAGACGACATTAATATAAATATAATTTTTATGGCTGTTAAATAATAAATGATTTTTAATAGGTCCGCTGCTTGTTTAAACTCGACGGTTTGTGCAATGTCTGTTATTGGTCCAGATTTGACCAAGCCTGTCACGACATGAGTCAGCAATGACGTTTACCGTGTTATATGAGTCTCTTTTAGCGTGCTATATGAACATGATCACAATTTTTTCACCGTGTTATACGAATCCGTGTTATATGAACCCATGTTATGGGGGAGATCTACTGTAATAAATAATTTAAAATGAATATGGATAACAGGTAGCAGTATGCCATATATTATAAATTGCCATAGAAAAGAGAGTACTTTTCTATGGCCAAATGGATTGAGATCAATAAAAAAAAAAATACATTTTTTTTTTATCGATCTCAATCCATTTGGCCCTCTTGTTCTTCAAATCTCATTCCATTTGGTTTTTAGTTGTGAGGACATCTAAAAAGCTTGGTTTATTGATGACATGCATATTTGACAGCCTTGAATGTTTATTGTTTATTACCTTCAGAATGAGTCCCTTGCATTGCTAGTCTCTGTATAGCATGAGTGTCTTGTACAAATAAAATTTTCATTACTTGCAGTGCCAAAAATATCCCAGTGGTGAGTTTTGGTGCTAGTTTTTTTTATGATGTCGTCTTCGACATGTTCTGAAATGTCATCAGGCCAGGTTTACGAGGGCTATTTTTTAAATAAGGTCCATTTTTTAATAACAAGAAAAATACTGTAAATATCATTAAAATACATTTTTTCCCATATTCTACATACTTTTATCTACTTTTCTACATAATTTCCATTTTTGTTTAAACATTTGTCATACTGCTCAAAAATTTTTTTAATTTCGACTTCAAAGAAATCTGCCACCTGCCACCGGAAGACATTAGGCCATGCCACTTGTCTTATATGGCACGGCGGAGTTTTCTCAAGGTCACAATCAGCATCAGAATTGATTGTTGTGCCTCTTGGCATAAAATCACTAACAAAGTTTCCTGTCCCAAAAGACAGTTGCCATGATCTTTCGTGCTGAAATTGAATAACAGATTGTATCTTACAGTCGAAGGGTGACTTAGTTTTCTTAACCCTTTATGGCCTGAATTTTCATTTTTTGATAAATATTTTTTATATTTCTCATTTTATCATCAGAAGAGGTGTTTATTAACAGATAAGTAAATAAAAAAAAATTAAAATGTAAATTAAACAGCTTGGACTATCTATTATTTCTACCTACAAAATTTTTATAATTACACTTTTGCCTGACTTAACCCTTTATGGCCTGAATTTTCATTTTTTCATCAGAAGAGGTGTTTGTTAACAGATAAGTAAATAAAAAAAAATTAAAATGTAAATTAAAAATTTTTTAATTATGGGACTTATAAGTCCCGTCAGGCTTTAGAGCACATTTGGACTTAACAAGTTTTTTCTTGTTTAATATTTCGAAAATAAAATATTTTTGTTTTATATAAAGATCTTTTATCATAGAAATTTGCAAATTAAATGCATAATTATATATATTAAGTATTTGTTAACTTTTACTGTATAATAAGGTCAAAATATGAAAAAAAAATTAAAATGCATGACAAAACTAAAATAAAATTTATTGGTTTAATAATTTATGATTAGTAAAGATGTAAAAAGCTATTTTTTCCCCATTTACACACAAGAAAACTTTACGTAATGTGCATTTTGTATATGGTTTTGATGTGTATCAACATCAAATGGAAATTTTTTTGATATAAAATTATCTATTTATATATATATAAGTCTTATATGTATATTAACTATAAAAATGTTAAACAAATTCATAAATTTATAAAGCACAATGTAGAAAATACAAATTTCTAACATTTACAAAAAAGATTCCCTCAGGCCTGACGGGACTCATAAGTCCCAAACATATTTTGATCTCATACAGCTTGCAAACCATTAATTCTACAAACGTAATACATTAAAATCAAACTACACATATCTAGAATACATATTAAAAAATACAAAGACATTTAACTTGAAAACAATAAGTAGAATTTAGCAACAAAGAAAGCAATATCAGCTACTACCATTCAAACAACACACGATGTGAAACTTTTTTCAACAAAACTAAAACAAAAACAGTTTGAAAGTTACTACCCTCTAGAAGAGAAAAAGAACACTTTATACAATGATAAAATGTAAGTTCCAGAAAGCTATAATGCATACACTATGAAATAAAAAATATCAAAGATAGTGGGACTAGAAAGTCCCGTCAGGCAATAAAGGGTTTCTTAAACATTATAAACTTCTACAGTTCAGCACACAGACAGACAATATGGCTGCAAATGGCATCTAAACACGTGCAAAGCATGCTGAAAGCAGAAGCTCATGCTCACTGCTGCAATCGCGCGTCTTTCTCATTCTCATTCACAAATGGACCTTATTTAAAAAATATCCCTCATAGTTGCATTTGGACTGCTGAATATCTCTAGAGAATGTTAAGTAGGGATACTTTAGTTATTTTTACAATAATTTTAGATAATTAATTTTTTATTTTTAGTCATAATTTGTCAAAAATATACTATTTTAAAAAGAAGAAAAACGAAAAAAAGTTTATATTATTATTGATATTTCATATCAGAATGATTATTTATGCTTTCATTTAGTTTTTTAACATTTTGTTTTAGAAAATGATGATATATTTTCTGTTCTGTTCCTTTATTAATTAAATACATTTATAATTTTCACTTCATGCATATATAAATTTTTATTTATAACTTGAATATTTATTTAATTTGTATTTACTATAAATGTTGAATAAATTCATTTAAAGAACACAGTTATTGGAAATAAAATCAATATTATAAAAATTTTGTAATATAATAAATTTATGTAAGTAAACCATATTTTGATGACTTTTATGGAAATTTATTAGTTGTGGTCAAAAGTTTGGAAATTTCATTTTATTTGAATAAGTTTTAATAATTTTGTTATCAATTTAAACAAATATTAATTTTTATACAAAACTGATCCAAAAACATCTCAGAATAAAAAAGAGAAATCAATATTTGGAATGAAGTTTGTTATTTTTCTTTTCAAGAGAAGACTGAGAAGATTCTTTAAAAGTAGAGAGATTTCATTCCTAATATTGATTTCTTTTTCTTCTTATTTTGAGATATTTTAAGTTCAATCTTGTTTAACAATTAACATTTTATTATGATTGAAAATTAATTTATTTTAATAAATTTTAATAATTTTAAAAAATAAGAAACAATTTTGGCCTTGACTGTATATCTATCTACAAGAGTTAGTAAAGCTTATTTGGCAATAAATATTTCTATCCTAGGTATGATCAAGGAAAAGGATCTATTACATAACCAAAATTAGTTATCATATATTAAAAAATATGAATCCTTAGAAATTAACAGATCAATGTTAAAATTTTTATTTTATTTAACATAGAAAATATTAATTTTAAGTAAAACTAATCAATTTTTAATTTTTGATTTTTTTTAGTTTTATATGCATATTTAATTATTTTTGTATTAAATTTTTTTTATTTCAGATATTGGGCATCAATTCCTATACCTCATGGTACAAACACCTTTCATGCTGCATGCCCATTCTGTGCAACACCATTGTCTGGACATCCTGGTTATGTGAGACTTATATTTCAAGATCATGTCGACTGAGCTCAAATACTTTCTGGAGCCAACACAAATCGGAATTGTTGTTTATATATAAAACAAATTATATATATATAGTCTTCTGACAGAAGATACCACATTGGTAATTTATAAAAGACTTCAATATCTGCCAGTATATCATAAAAGAACAGATGCCAAAAACCTGTGATCCTGTTCTTCTGTGCAGGAATTGCCACCTAGCACAAAACACCATTATTCAGACTTTGGTTTCAAGGTTCTCTTCACGATTTTTCTTCCTTTGGTTTTGTGATTTGAACAAGATGGATAGTCAAGTACACCAAGTCATTTTGTGATTATTTGCATACAGTGGACCAGTTCAATGTATTCTATTTATGATACATATTGCAGATTCTTATTTAATCATGCTTGTTTCCATTCTTTGTAAACTTTATGATCAAATTTTTCTCCTCATATTTCGCACCATTCCTATTTATCATATTATTCCCAAATGAATTTTGAAATGTTATCATTGAAAGGACATTTTATGCAATTAAATGTGTATCTGTGTGCATATTGATAAGCTTTTTGAAAGTAAATAGTGATTTTTGTGGGTTTTATTATTTTGTTTATATAATAATTATTATTCATATATCATTATTATTATAGAAAATGACAATAGTTGTGAATTATTTTTAGTCTTCTGATAGAGATCAACATGTTAGATCTCTTTGTGATGTTTTACAAAATACTTCACATGACCATGGCAAGTGTTCATAACCAAAAAACAAAAAGTAAACTAAGATTGTTTCTCATTTCTAATTCAGACAATCCAAACATCTTCCACTAGAACAGCAAAACTTTATTGATATTATTTTGAACTGTTAAGAGAAGAAAAGAAAAATTTCTGTGACATCCATTAGTTGCAATTTATTAAAAACTTTATTCAAGTTTGTACATTGTTTACACTCTTAGATTGTTTATGTGAAATTCAAGTGTTCAGATATTCAGTAAAGTGTTTGCTTTCTTGTTAATTTGTGTACAGTGTTGTAAATCTGGTCACAAAATTTTCAAAATTTTGATCTCAGCAGGTGACCTTTCTTTGGAAATCTGCAGACAGAAAGAACTCCATTAACAGTGCAACAGTTCCAGATGCAATTGGATATGTGAACATTCAACATCAGATAATAAAATAAATTTTTGTGCACATTGTCTTTATTCTTTTCTTCATATACATGATAAACTGCAAAATGACAAAGTTAGATAAATTAAGACTTAATATCAAGTTTGTTAAAAATAATATTAACTTTATGATTATAATATTAATAATTTTGTTTTTGCTAGAAGCAGGGTCTGTACAGACCTGGAAAGTCAGGGAATACCGCGGAATCAGTCTTCGCTCTCGTTCCCTTTTGATCCGAATACGTCTTTAAATTTGGTTCGGTATAGGTAGGTCTAAGAAAATCGGAGAGACCAAACAAATGGCAAGATTTGTCGCGCTTATATCTCGTAACTTATAAATGATAGTTTCACGATTTAAATTTTGTTTATGTCCGTATTTAAAATGGTGGGGGAGAGGTAGCAGTTGCAAGTGAAAACTGAAAATAGCAGCATTTGGGCAGTGAAACTTTGGATGGCGAGGAGATAGGGTGTCGAAATCGGTGTCGATTTGTAGAGAACGACGGAATATACAATATTACTTAGCAATAATAAACAGACAAAATAGAATTTGTAAAGTTATAAGCCGATAGCTGTGCAAGTCGAAGAAATTGCAAAGGAAAATACGAACAGAAATGTAAGAAACTTATATTATTGGAAAGAAAAATTGAAAAGAAATCAGAAAAGTTCAAAATGATTAATGCAGATAGTATAGAGAGCGTAAGAAAACCGAGCGCGTCAACTCCGATCCAAATACTTCAAGTGCGCCACCACATGAACCGATAGGTATTGACTTGGAATGTGATAACCAATAAGACTTTATTCGTTTACATCTTATCCTTTAATAATACAAAGATTGATTGACACCTTAAACGATTGCGATTTTGTTCCATACACAACAGTGGCGTAGCGAACATAACTGGCGCCCGGGGCATGACACTTTATTGACGCCCCTTTCCCCTCCAGAAACAAATCTTGTTTCTCTTGGAGACCATTTGGCGCCCCTCTGCGAGTGGCGCCTGGGGCATGATAGAACCCCTTCCCCTTGCTACGCTAGTGGTACACAACCCTTCCAACCTTTCTGACCTGTACATCTGGCTATTTCTCCCACACAGACTGCGCGATTTCTTCTGTTTAAATTATTTTGAATTTACCGTCTCCTCGCTTTAAGAAAATTCGATTTTACGACCCGACGCAAATCTTTTTCTTATTTAAACAAAATTTACGAATTAAATTAAATCATAAGTTTTTATATGACGTAGCTAATTATGTAATCGATTTTACGCCTAGGTTTTCGTTTTTTGTACGTGAATAGTGTTTTTAATTTAACAAAAAATTATATAATTATATACAAAATGGGCTTAAATAGACTTTGTCATATATTACATAATGGAAAGGGGAAATGCAGAGACGTTAATAAGTCAGGGAATCAAACATGGAATTACCTGTACCGACCCTGCAGAAGAAAATTTCTTCTAGGAAGAGTCTTACTCAACTTTGTAGCTTTCTTTTAAATTTATATATAATATATATATATATACAGTAGAGCATCGATTATCCGACTCAATTGGGGACTCAGGTTGGTCGGATAACCGAAAAGAATGAAAAAATAAATTATTACTATAGTATATTAGGATATTAGTAACAGGACTGTGGAGTCGGAGTCGTCAAAAAATCCGCCGACTCCGACTCCTTTTTACTTACCAACTTGTTATATATATAAAACGGAAAATTATTGGAATCGTGTCAAATTTGACCCTCCAACTTTTTTTTCTGAAAATCTATACGTTTGGAGACCTCCCGAACCCCTCAAAAAAGTCAGTAAAGGGGAAAAATTCGCATGCGTGTGTGTTGGCATCTAATTTGTTTAATTTCTTTATTTTCTGTTATGAGATATTAAACAATATCTCAGAATGGGTAAAGTTTAAGAAACGAAATGTGGCACTGTAGCTTGCGTATAAAGGGGCATTAATACTATTAAATTTTGGTTCTTAATTAAAGGTCGACAGGGTGAAGACATAAAAGTGGTCATGTGTCATATCTCTCAATGAATATTTTACTCGTTATTAGCATTCAAAATTAAAAAATAAAATAAAATAAAACTCGTCTCTACCCTCAAAGTAAGCTTTTTAGCCATTTTATAATAGTACTGTAAAACCCATTAAGATGCTTAATAACAAACACCTGTGTTAAACCATCTGACTCCGATTCTGACCACGCTGACCACAGAAATTATTAGGCTTCAAACAGGGTGAACAAAATCATGCCCCCACACACAGTCTAACATCCACACATATAGAAATAAACCTCGAATCTTGCATATCTCAAAATTTCAAGGTGTCCTGAGTTCAAAAATGTAAAAATTTGGGAGGGGTCATTTTTTGAGCGAGTGCTACACTTTTCCTCTGTTATATATAACAGCCGGAAAAGTAAAAATTATGGAATACATATTTATATATTACTTAGAGAAATCTTTTAGCTTTGGAATAAAAAGTTTCTACGCTCTATCTTTATTAGAACTCCATTTATTGAATCTTTTATTCTGAGGTCACGTGATGACATCAGAAATTCCGGGTTTCTTTCGGTAACAAATCCACCTCTGGTCGGAGTCGGTAGATTTTTACGCGACTTCACAGCCCTGATTAGTAAATCCCATGTAATTAGTTTATTAGTATATCGCTATTAACTAACTTTGCGTTGAATTTTCATTGATGTTTAGCCTAACAAATTTTTTTCTAAAATAATAATCATCGCTATTGTATCGTTAAAAATTATTTTATTGCTCACGAAATAAACAACCACTCATAATTAGAAAATTAATTCTCGTTTAAATATTGGCCTCCCTTCAATGGTCGAGCCGTTGATGCCAGCTAAAACACGCAAAAATCTAACAAAAATAATATTAAAGTAGCCAAGACATAGCTAAATATTGTAATGCCACATCACTAGCGGACATTTGAGATTTGCCGACTAGAACGATCGGTTAACCGATGTGACGGTTAATCGGGAGTCGGATAATCGAAGCTCTACTGTATTTGTAATTATTCACAATTATTGGACCCTTTATTTATGCAATTTGGTTGGGTCAAATGCACATAATAGGCTTACAAGCTGAAATGACTGTACATGCTGCAGTAAATACAACAATCTTATTAACAGCTGTGCTTGCTAAAAACTAATCTTCATTTTACACATTTCCTCTTGATTTAATGAGAACAACATTCCAAATGTAACAAATGCATCATTTTTCTATATAATTTGTGCATTGTGAAAAGAAGAGAGAAACTATGTCTAAGGTGTGCAATTGAATACTTTTGCTAAATGTCTAAATTGTAATATATACTAATATTATAAAGAGATAAAGTTTGTAAGTTTGGATGTAGGAGGTAATCTCCGAAACTATTCATCCGATTTCAAAAATTCTTTTACCAGTATTTAGAATGGACCTTCAGGGTGGATATAGGCTGTATATTATTCCGTTAAACATTCATATAAATTAAAAAATATAATCTAACTGATACTGTTATAGTCACAAACTGAATTCCACGTGGGCGAAACCGCGGACACAACTTATATAAAAGGCAAGTTATGTTAATAAATGACAACACATAGATTATTAATAAAATTCTTGCTAGAATAATAAAACAAACGAGAGAGAGATAACGGATCAATAACGATTAATTACATGTTGAGCTATTATGGTTCTCTCTTCAGAGTAAATTTCAAGTTTTCTGTTTAAAATATTTTATCCAGTTTACAAAAAAAAAAAAAACAATAATTTTATCGTTATCAATCAGTAAAATTCTCTCCCATTTTAAAACAATTATTAAATACTTTTTAGTAAAGTCAACATCAAAAGTTTTGTTCAAGATAACATAATATCACAATTAGTTACTTTACATATTTAATACTATCAGTTATTGAACCGGCTTCTGATGCATATAATATATATACTTGTATATATTTAAGGAATCAACTATTAACTAACAAGAATTATTAACAGTTAACAAAGAGGAAATTGATATCAAAAGTAGACGTGACTGTATAGCAGCACATTTTTTAAAAATTTTGTATATCTCTATTCGTATATCCTGATGTGTTCTATATTTTGAGCTAGTGGATTGAGCTTAAGACTAGATAAAGAGAAGATGGCCTATTAAATTTTTTAAATTATATTATACAGACTTAAATAAAATTACTTTATAGATATTTCCCTTTCAATGCAGCTTCTTCCACGATAATTTTATAAATTATTATTTTTACATGTGAATTAAAGATAATTTTTCAAGCCTTTTCTTAACTTGTGAAAAGCTAATCAATACTTACAAAACAAAAGTCAAAAAAGATTAATGTATCACCAAGTTATAGCTTAAATCAACAATATGAATCTTTAACAGTTGTGAAGTACAGTTTTTGAAATATTAAATTTGACATAAAATTTTACGATAATAACATACATAAGAAAAAAAATTTATAGGATATATTTTGTTTTCTCTCAAGCGTAGAGTTTTACTTTAAAATTTTCAGTTTTATTATGTAATTTAATAAGCTAAATTGACCTCATTTACACAATTATTGATATAAAATGTTTGAATGGTAGAAGGGACGTTAAACGCGTTACCAGAAAAATCTCAAAGTAATACATGCGCTACGAGACCGTCCTCAAGACCGAGAATGTTTTGTCTTACCATTTGATTATAAGATTACTTTATTCTTTATTACATTTTTTAAATGTTTATACAAGGTATTATAAATTGTAACACGAATGTGGAGTGGACCAAGGAAAAAACTAGGAGAAAGTGCGTATTAGTTTTTCGGATCAGAGTCCAAAGTTTATGCATTTTAACAGCATTAAATAGAATTCGTCGAAGCGTTATTAATAAACATATAATGAAGCTAAACATAATTAGTAAAGAGAAGATACAGTACAACTAGTAGGTTATCTTTACTAAGTTAGCTTACTAGTTAGTTCGTCTTCATGTCTAAATTTGACATTACCACTTTCACAACAAATTTTGAAGTTCAGAAAGTTGGAAATCGTTCAAATTATAAACAAATTACATGTTAATTCGGAAAATAAACGATTTTTCACCAGCTTTTTAATAAAAACAAAATAAAATGCGATTATTTATGAACAGAAATAAAAAGAAAAGTACAAATATAATTAATCAAGAAAAACTTTTCATCCGGCTATAAATGCAAATAATCTAGTTAATTTTATAGCTTAAGTCTAATACAAGTATTTATTTGTTTTGTTACGAATGATAAGTAGCATAAATACCAAAGGATTTACTAAATTCAAATAGATTGAAATGAGTTTAACAATTTCAATTTAAAACATTCACCTTGTGTTTTATACGTAACTAACAGACTCCGCCACGCGTTGTTGTGGCTCAAAATGTATCTAAGTTATTATAAATGTATAACAGTTCCCCTGTGGGGGGAATTTTTCGAAAAATCCCTTTTTAGTGTATTTTCTGTTGACGTATCCTATTACAACGCAATCAAAAACGCAAAAAACTGCATCTAAAATAGTATAAATAGAAGCAGAGTTCTTAACGGTAAGCCTTAATCCTGTCCATCTCTCCCCCCCAGTGGAGGATTTCAACATGTATATTATATAAAAACACGTGCGTATTCGAATGCAATGTTGTGTCAAAATTTCAAAGGAATCGATAGGAACAAACGAACATTACATTTTTATTTATATAGATAGATAGGAGATGATCTGCTTTAGTTCATCCTCACAGAAAAGCAAACTTAGGTCGTAGTACTCGCGGAGTTAGCGCTATCTGTTGGACATAAAAGCCTTAATCATAGATGATATCTTTTAATTTATATGAATATTTAACGGAATAATATACAGCCTATGTCCACCCTGAGGTTCCATTCTAAATATTGGTGAAAGAATTTTTGAAATCGGAGATTACCTCCTACATCCAAACTTACAAACTTTACCTCTTTATAATATTAGTATAGATGACAAGATATAAATAGGGGCGAATTCTTTGGGCTTGCTTAGCATGTGCCGCATGCTTAAGAGAAAGTTTTGACTGTCAATATATTTTTTATATGAGAACAAATATGCCAATAATTTATTCTAACGTGTAGACTGTTTTATCATTTGTGTTTCTTTTTACATTGGCAGCTAGCGGCTAGTCGTTTTAAGTCAGTGCCATGCTTGCGGGAACTCAATCGCTTGCTCGTGTAAAGGTTTTCCGCAGTAAACAAGTGCGCGCGCAATCTGTTATTCGAAACATTTAACACGTCCAGATTGTATCCAAAGCTTGCAGTACCCAGTCAGCATACATGTATCGTGTACAGGGGCGGATCTACATAGGGACTAATAGGGCTCTAGCTCTGGGAGTGTCGAGAGCCCACAAAAATTGAATTATTATCATAAATTTTAATACTTTTCATTATAATATATTTCATCTGTAGATATAATGAGCTTTATAGTAGTCCATACTTTTTTATTCCAAACCGAATAACGTTTCTGCCTATTGTTTAGCACTAGAGCTAGGCCTATTATTCTTATTATAACTTTCAGCATGCCCAAAAATTTTGGTCAGTGTTCGTCCCTGAGTATAAAGGTTTTCTTAATGCCCATAAGGCGAAAACAATTTTAAAACACAAAAAAAAAAAAAATACTAGAGAGTCAAGAACGCCGTGACGAAGCCAATGGGGAAGTCCGTTTCTTGGGAATTCCTCCTTTAATAAAAAATGGGGTTCTCCAAATAGTTAAAATATTTAGACGCTCTTCAAGCAAACATGATGTTCTACCAAAATGAGAAAAAACTCGAATGTAGCATAGAATCGTTTGTTTTTGGACTCCAAACTCAAAGGAGTAACAAACTGAATTTCCAGGATTATATATTTAATATATTATCCCATGCTATATAAATTATAGTGTCCAGACGGAAAGAGCCTTTTATTCTATCACATTGGTGTGTACGAAAACAAAGTCTGGTCTCAGAGATAATTGATAAACGAAAATAATGAATTGAAATCTTTACTTTCGTAATTTTCGAGTCAACATCATCCAGAAAATAACAACTAAAAGTAAAATGACTGAATTTTGTTAATGTTTCTTTGAATAAAGTCGTTCGATTATTCGTTTACGAAAACTTGTTAATATTTTATTAGTTGCAGTGCGTAATATTCCTCGTATATTATTTATTAGCCTTTAATAATGTATTCGTTTGGGTCGAATAAAAGTGAAAATTTTTTTTAGAGACGATAAAATATTTCAATATCGCAATTCCTAGTCCGACAAAGTATTTTCGAGTACGATGATAATTTTATAATTATAATTAATGTTCTGAAAACAAGAGACGAACACGTATTTGCTAAATGCGAGAATTTTCCATGCGTAGACTTAAATATAAACTAATTAAAGTCTAAACATAATATTTGTTTTGTTAAAAATACGTACATTTTTCTTCTTTTGAACATATTGTAGATACCACAATTCAATCGAGGGCATAGGCGACTAAGGCCGGAAAGAGCGAAAGGGAAACCACGAATTGATACATTTTAACACAAACTCGGATCTGTCCCGAAATACCGAGTTTGCCAAACCGTGTCAAAGTCGTTATTAAAAAAGTACTATTAAGATAAATTATATAAATTAAAGAAAAATTATTAAGATAAAATAAAAGTTCTCGTTTAATTTATTTATCAATTTTGGAGTGAATGGAAATTATTAGTCGTTTTATCTCCTCGATTTTGCTAATTGAATAACAAAAAAAAAAAAAAAAAAAAGGGAACTATCATTCGTAGATAAATTTAATTTATTTAAAACATTTTTTGATCGAAATTAATCGTTAGTAACGATGTTGAACCTAAATAGTAACGTAAATACTAAATTAATGCATCGATACAACATGTTTACAACATGCAAAAATTATCAATATTTTTGTTCATTATTTAATATCAGTCTTGTAAAACTTTTATCACGCATTTAAATGAAAACCCATTACAATTAAAATAACGGAGAAAATTATTATTGTAGTATTTGTTAGTAATTATTATAGCATATGCAGAAAAATGTGCTTTGTTACATGCTTGACTTTTCATCTCTACAGTAATTAACGTTTATCTTAATTTGAAAAAAAATTAAATAAATAAAACTAATTAATAAAATAATTAGCCTGATTATCGAATTTTTCGTTTTAATTTGTGTTGCGAATTACAATATAATATCGAACTAATAAAATCAAATTGTATGGTTATGTTTGTTAATTGTCTCCTAGGAAACTCGATGAGCAATTTTAAATACTATATAATTACTTAATGATAATTATAAGAATTAACAAGGTTTATAATTGCTTTTCGAGTTATCTAGGAGAGACATTTAATATAAACATATACAGTAATTTGACTTTATAATCGAATTTGTACTCTTATGAAAATAATTTAGTTTCATCAAATTACATTTTGTTTTCGTGAAATAAGCTTTATATTTATATAATTTTGTCATTTATAATTTGATATAGTTTCTAAATATATAAATTCATAGAAACATGAGAAAAGTAAAAAATATAGCCTACAGTATACGAGAAGCAAATATAACCACGATTTTCGTTTTTCAACGAAGATATTTCAAAATATTGTATTGTTATTGATGAAGAAAACAAAATTTTAAGTCAACCTAATTCAAATCTATTTTCTGAAAAATCGATAACTCATTTAGAGTATAGATCTAATGATTATTGCAATGATTATTTGCGCCAGGAGCATGCCAATTTAATGGCGCCAAAAAGTACATCCAGTGCATGGTTTTATTGGCACGGCTCAAGTGGTGTCACCTAAATTTGCTTGTTTCCTCACACAAATAAATTAATCTAGTCGATTGGTGGCAGTAACAGTCGCTGAGAGGGAGGAAGCTGGAAATTTTTTCCCGGACCCCGGAGAAAATTTAGGGATCTCGTAGTAGTTCCTATCCTTATAAGTACATTTATTTTTACAAAATCTTTAAAACTACTTTTTATTAATAAAGAAACGTTCTATGTATTTTATTTATTTAAAAAATGGCAAAAGAGCCCTCTAAAAGTAAAAGGACCTCCATCCAGGACTCTACCTCCAGGCTCCATAAAGCTCTCGGCGTCCCTGACCAATAATCATTGTGTATGGTAACTTAGCTTAAACAGATCAATAGATCTGTTTAACCTTATCTGTCGAAATTTTGGTTAGAAATGATTCACAAAATAAAAATTTTGTGAATCATTTAAATGCAAATTGCATTCTATATATTGTATAATAAAACTAGATTGAACGTAACAATTCGTAATAAGAGCTTTATTTAACCCGGAATTGATGCTGCCAGTGATTTGGTATTGGTATGGTGCAAGTTAACCAATTGGCAATCCGGCCGTCGTCTATGATGGGAATAAAAAAGTCTTCTTAGTGCCCATAGGAAGAAAAGAATGAAAATTAAAAAAAGAAAAGCTTTACAAGTCTCACGCATTTTGGCATTTAATTTTTTAAGATTTTTAATTCCTGAATAATTTAGTTATTACAATATACTTATTGCGGTGAGCTTGAAAATTATTAACATAGTGTACTTATTTCAATAGTAAAGATAGATTTTCCCAAACAAAAATAAAATATTATCTCAAATTGAACATTTTCACGAGACTTCTGGAGTCTTAAAAGATTCCATTCGCACCAATGGGTTCACCAGTGGCTGAGTGGATAAAATCATTGAACACTAGTAGTTAGTTGTGGTTCGCGTTTCGCCAACGTGCAGGCCACGTGGTTTTCGTTACGTTTGTAACACCTAAATAAAAGTCAGTTTCCTGTAGAAAGTCTTTCAAGAAGGCATCCCCAGGGCAGATAGCCCACGTTTCGCGTTGCTGTATACAAACAAATCACATCATGCCTCTCTATCGCCGTTTCGTCTCCAAACATCTTGTGGTCTTCCTTAGTTAAACAAGATAATAAATTTTCAATTAATAAAGATAAACATGGCGCTAAGTCAGAAAAAAAAAACGAAATTATTTAATTGAGGCGATGATTCTCCATATTTATGCGTGAAAAGCAAACGTGCTAAAGACGAATCCGGTAGTAAACCATTAAAATCCTCAACATTTACATTGAAAAACTAAATCCAGAAACAAAGAAGGGAGTAAATTCCACTTCGAAAAGTATTTACGAAGAAATCGTCGCTCGAAGACCCATTGTTATTGTGGTAAACCGGGCATCGATTTCAGTTTATCTATCGAATTTAAAGAAAATCGAAGAAAAACTACAATAAATTAACTTATATAAAAATTTCTTGATATTTTTAAAACTATAATTAACCCATTATTTGCATAGCATTCGGACTCATTTGAATAGCTACTACAGTATAAGTAATAACTGCTCCGGCAATCGATAACATGAATCCTCTATTAACAACCGAAAATTTCCAGACGTTCATTCCTAAAATAGGATTTGTAACTTGCATTGTTAATAACCAAAGTTGAGTTAATACTCGTTCGTCATTTTTAAGTTGTTGACAACAACTTAAATCATTTATGGATTCCACAATACAAAGCGATTCTTCAAATATTTGGTATGATGATATAGAAATGGATAAAAACAAAAATATAACATAGAAGAGACGTAGAGCGTAAATTACATCACCCCAACTAGAATCCATTTCTTCGACCGATCCCTCAAGAACTTCTGTGACTTCAAAGCAACTGTTCACGATGATCATCGAATACCACACGAAAAGCAGATGTGTGAACAGGCTATCTACTTCTGTAGACAAGGTATATAGAATGGAATATGTTATTCTCAACTTTCGTATTGTGGAGATAGAAGGATTGTGAATACTATTTATGGTAGATTTGAATTGCCGAATGGCAAGTACTAACGCTTTACTGCAGCATCCATACCACATAGGAGTGAAAATGAGTATGCCCCAAGTGATATAAGCTCTGATATTCCATTCTAAACACAGAATAATTTGAGGAAGAAAGTCCTCTTCGTCGATTTCACTTCCATAGAAATGATCTTCAAAATATTCTTCTAACGGAATATCGGGTATCATGAAATTGGAAGAAATCATGAAGGCTAACAGATATAGCCATGTGACAAAAACTCTGTACTTCACGTGTCTCTTAATTTTCTTAATTTCTTTAGCATTTCTGTCTAATTTGCAAATAAATAAGATGATTCGATCCAGAAGACGCCACGAGTCGTTGCTCTTAAAAATTGCAAGCGTGAGAACTGCTGATGATACACAACTGTGCAATAATAAAGTTAAATTTTCCCATAAATGTTCGGTATGCCAGATGGTGGCTCCAATTCTATGAATAGAATACAGATAAAGGAAAAGAATTTCGGCGATGAGCCATAAACGAGCTAAGCATCTCCAGAGAAAACCTATTTTTGGCAGAAGTGGTTCGGGTATGATTCCGAAAGGTAACCACGAATATATCAAAGGAAAGAAAAGGTTTAACAGCTGCTCGCTCATAGTCTCTCCAAAATTAGTATGTGACGAAAGAAGATAATATTGAGTCATGATATGGCAAGGTTTATTTATTTAAAAACACACGTATTTACAAAGCAATTCGTGTAACGATTTCCAAATTATATAAAAAATGTATAACATCGATTGCGAACTAGTACAATGATAAACAGTTAACTCTGCATTATACAGAAATATATATTTATAACCTTGTTATTATTGCTTTACTATATCAAAAATAATATAATACGCCAAACTTACAGAATGAAAGCCAAATAACATTCGATTTACAGTACTGTTGTTATGTTGTGTGTCTAATTTGAAATTATACGTGTGTCTAATTTGAAAATAGCTTCTGTCTGAAAGTGAAATTGCTATAGATTTAAGCTAATTGGTAAACAGCGTTCAAAACAATATGATAGTTTTGAATACAGAATTAAGAATTGTGCAGATAAACGTAGACTGATTAAATTTTAAAATATAACTAAGCGTAATCATTTAAATTTTGTCATTTTACTAAAATTCTGACAATCAAAATATAGAGAATATAAATAAATAAATATTATATAATTATATTTAATATTATTTAGCTTTATTTTAAGAATTAAATTAATTTAACGAATTTATTAATACGAATAAATTAATTTTAATGAAAGTGTGAGAATCTGAATATTAAATTNTTTATTTATAGTTATATATAAATATAAATAAATAACAATCAGATACCTAATTGTCCATCGAATTAGAAATCCAATTGTCATTGGCACTTAATAACGCATAAAAATCAGCACTTTAATCAAAATTTTAAATTTTTTAAAAGAATACTGTAAATTTTAAATAATGAAAGAGGATTATAATAAGAGTTAATGTTAAATTACATATTCAAATTTCTAATTACAACAAATGAATCATATAATTTCATAAACTTTTTATATTATTTAGTTTTTATATGTTCTTACGATTTTTTAAAGATTATCGATTTTTTAAAATATTTATAATTTTATATAAAATGATGATGTTGCGTAGAATTCTTTATGAAATGAGGAAATGATTTAATTATAAGGATAGCATCTGTTTTCTGTCGTTATAATTAATTAATTAAAGTATATAATAAAGTGCCTGAAAATAAATTTAAATAATTTCTAAAGAAATATTAATTATTTAACCGTTTCCTTTTGTATATGTTTATCTCTCTCTACCTTATAAAAGTTCAGTTTTTCATTTACATAATCTTTTCTTTCATAAGCATAGATTTACAATACGACAAAGAAATATTGCATGATTTGTATGAATGAATTGATGTAAATTAAATCACGCATGGAAATTATACGAATATTTTGCAATATTTATATGTTGATATATAGTTGACAATGCTTGATATAATAGCGAGTTTGCCCATTGTATTTTCTGTTATACTTATAAGTTGATATATAAATAGCCTATCGTTGAAGTTATTGTTAAGCATTTGCACGATAACCTGTTATACTTATAGGCTAAAAATATATATTGAAAACGAGATTGTTGACGATGTTCAAACGTTATCGATCATTTGTCGCCTTAAGATCATACTTCATAAATATCCTTATTCAATAGAGTATATCTTTTTCTCATAATCTTAAATTGTACAATTTGAATCTAAAAATACAAACACATATCGGTTTCTATTAATTTAATTTAATTATTAATTTAATTATATAATTAATGTAATTATGCAGTAAAACCTCACTATGTCAAACTGCATTAACTCAAAATGGTCTACGGGTCTACTGTTATAGAGTCTTCCATATAATACAGTCTGGTTAAGTTAAAATTGTCGGTATTTTTAACTCGAATCTATTTTCCGCGAACTTGCCGTCCTTTGATAAGTCTGCGATCTTCATTTGCTCTTATATTTCGTGCGAATATAGACTATTAAAATAAATAAACACGGCATCGCGCCATTACAACCTGGCCCCAACATCTTTTTACCGATACAGTGCGTTACCGGTGTTCCGATAGGAGCACGAAGGGGCGCCTCGACAGAGCGCTCAAAGGCTACACAGTTTTGTGATCAGGGAGAGTCGGCTCGACGAGAGGAAATTTACGGGAAAATTTCTCAAAAAATTTTATCAAGGTAAATTTTAAGAAACTCGAGTTTAATTCTCGATTACTGGAAGCTCTAACTCTTCCAAGCGCGTAAAGACAGCTTAAAAATGCTTATTTATTTGAAGATAATATGATATCTATAACCAAAACTGTTTACGAAGTTTTATAAGAGTATTTTAATTTCTGTATTTTGAGACACGTTAATTCTGACAACATTAGTGACTGATAACAATACCAGATTCTATTGCACCGTTTGATCACCCTGATATAATTTACAAAATTTTTTCCATAACTTAGTATTATTAGTTAAAAAAAAAAAAAAACTTAAAAGCTTTCTATTTATTAATGAATTACTTTATGAAATGTTAAAGAGAAATTTTGAATGTAACTAAATAGCTCATAATCAACATAGGAATTTATTCCTACTTTAATGGAATTTAAAATCTTATCATATCTTATATCAATAGTTACAATATTTTTAATCATATAAAATTAAATCTAATTTAAAATATTGTTTGTAATTATTCTTGGCAAGAACAATAATGCTAACAATATTTTAAATTAGATTTACTTTTATATGATTAAAAATATTATAACTATAGTTTGAATTAATGGAATTATTATTTATGAATATATAGTTACAAAATATTTTTGAGAACAAAAACAAGCATTTATATTTTCTTTGTTATAAAAAATTATAAAAAATTACCTTACATTTTTTACGATATAATTATAATTTATTTTAACAAAAAAAATAATAATAATACAATTATAGCAAATTATAGTCGCACATTTTTTCTTATAAATTGAATGTTTCTTATTTTAAAATATTTTTGATGATTAATGAAATCTTAATAAAAAAAAAGTATTTTAAATAGTGTTGCGTGATTTTTACAAACAATTAAATTCTACGGCAGCAACAAAATAATGATCGTTGGATTGCATGCACCGTTCTCTCGCTACGAAAATGAAAATACAGTACCTTTCGATGCCAATAAGATTATGCATATCCAGTTCACAAAAATGAATGAAGAAAAGTGGCCAGAAGTGTTCTTTCACAGAACGCAAAAGAGTAATCGTCTCCTGATGGATTTACGCAGAAAAAATGATTTTATAGCTAAAGCTTTTAATCCGATATTGATCTCCTTAAAAGTTTTCGGTATTTCTATGGATAAATCGTTCACAGTACTGTCGTATGTGATGGTATTTCTTACATTTTTTTTATTGCACGGTTTTTTAATTTTCAAATTTGCTGTCGTAATTGTACATAGTGAAGAATTTCTAGAAAATAACAGTATCATACTGAGAACTATAAATGCCACCATTTCTTTTGATATCTACATTTGGCGCCGAACTAGGATTCAAAAATTATTGATTAATGCTGATGTCATTCGTGCACGTTATCTAAATTCTTTAGATTTGGATAAAAGAGAAATGAAGAAATTGGATAAGATTATTAATATCATGGTGATTTCTGCTTGGATTTTTATAGCAGCTGTGCTTCTTTGTGAGATCTTCTTTGTCATGCATCTAATTGAAACCGAGGATCACGATATGCTAACTGGTTTATATTGCTTTTTATCTCACGAGGCTCTTTCATTTAATATGCAAATTATTTCGGGAATATTAGAATGGATTATATGTAATACATTGACATTTGCCATCTTGCTTTTCATTAACATCTATTTGATATCTTTCTGTTTGGCTACGTCACAAATGTTGAAGGAACTAGCTGAATGTTGTAAAATCAGAATCATGAGTAGAAAATCAGTTTCGATCGAAGAAATTAAAACTTTTAGAAATGTATATCAACACTTTTGTAAATTAATCTATCGCCTGGATGATATATTCGGTCAATGTGTGGCATTGTGGTATCTCATGTTTATGCTAATTACCTGTACGGATATTACAGGATTAATCAGTTCCAATGGGCTACACGTCTCTTCGACATCTTATACCATTTACTATGGCCTTAAGACTGTTTTCTTAATGTTCTCTTTTTTCGCTAATTCCATAGCTGCTTCTTTTATTCCTGAGAGATCATTGGCATTGTTACCTCTGGCTCAGCAATTAAGTGTCATGTTACCATCTTCGGATATAGTGGCTCATTTGCAGATTGAACTACTTTGTCTCCAATTATCGGGTCCAACGATAGGATTAACAGCTTGGAAATTTTTTCAAATATCATGGAGTATGATTGTTACGACCATTAGTGTTATTGTCACTTATGTTATTTTGGTGGTACAGATGCACCAAAATGTGAACTAAAGTTTGAAATGGGATAATTTAAATTAACAATATATTATATTTATTGAAGCAGAGCGTTAGCGAGGCGTCTTCTGTATGGCTTAAAGAATTGTGTTTGCTCTCAAAATTTGATCGCTCGATTTTGATTCAACTTTACCATTTTCAAAATTGCGATGACGAATTCAAAATTGTAATTAAAAAATGGAGGGTCCGACTCCATTTTCGAGGTACAATGGGTCAAAGTGACAATGTCTAAGCTCTAAGTTAAGGCAACTGAGCGCGCCTAACGGAATTTAGGGAGAAAAACTAGGAAAAAACACCAGTATTGCGTGTGCTTAAAAGAAAATGGACGCTAAAAACAAATAAAACACAAGAACAAAGCAATCGACGCCAAGCGAATATAAGGATCGCCTTCAGTGCATGGCAAGTGTAAGGATCATCTCTTCCGTGCACAGCAGATGCAAGGATCGCCTCTCCGTTGCCGACAAGAATAAGGATTGCCTCCTCGTGTGAACAACGACCGTTTTCTTCTGATCACACACACGCACACAAACACATAAATATGCCTTACATAGAATATACTAGGAACACTGCGCGACTTTGACGTATCGCGATAGAATTAAGGTGGAGCGTTGCGTTTTTCTGTAATTAAAAATTTTAAAATTTGTATTAGTACATATGTTACCGCTAAAGCTCGAAAGTCGTTAATGTGTACATTACCTAGCTAATCTGCAGATTAACTAGGGTGATCCGTTAAAGTTGTGAAAATTGTTCCATTTCTCAAATTACCTACTAGGCACTAGGTAAAGTGAAAATAAGATCTTTGCCACAAATAAGTGTACTACAAATAGGTGTGCTTGTCGCAAAAACTAATTGCTATGAAATTCAGTGTCATCAATCTTTAGACTGCACTAATAAGTAAGCACAATTGAATAATGTTACCTATGGTGAGTAAAATGGCGGCTTGTCTCTGATTCCAGCAAAGAGAATAAAGGAAACAGTGGGGACGCACGTTCAAACCCAACCTAACCTATTTTAATAATTTGGTTGGTAATAATTATGGTAATTTATTACACTAGGTTAGGTTA
This sequence comes from Centruroides sculpturatus, assembly GCF_000671375.1. Lineage (NCBI taxonomy): Eukaryota > Metazoa > Arthropoda > Arachnida > Scorpiones > Buthidae > Centruroides > Centruroides sculpturatus. The sequence continues at coordinate 461,480 of NW_019384551.1, read as the reverse complement.
GGTTAGGTTAGAACGTGCGTCCCCACTGTTTCCTCTCTTCTGTTTGCTGGAATCAGAGACAAGCCGCCATTTTACTCACCATAGGTAACATTAACTGCACAATTATATCATGCGATCACCGGAAAAAGTATGATAACTTTATTATTTTTCGTCTCCGGTCCAAAAGTAGGGTATCGTTGAAGTCGTCTCGATCCCCTCAGTTCAGATAGATACTCAAAGTCCCGAAATTCCATAGGTAACCACCTAATTGTATTAATATTTTAAATTGTTTGATTTTTTGTATGTTTTTTAATTGGTTGATGATTGATTCTATCAACTAATTTGTCGATTGTTTGATTGTATTAACTTGATTCTTTAGATATCGAAAATTAAATAAAGAACATTATGTTAATTTAAGCGTACAGAAACGTTGCTGTTGTTCCAGCAAAGATCTTATTTTCACTTTACCGAGTGCCTAGTAGGTAATTTGCAGATTTCCTAGATAATCTGTACATTACTTAGGCAATTTGAGAAATAGAACAATTTTAGCAACTTTAATGGATTACCCTTGTTAATCTGCAGATTAGCTAGGTAATGTACAGTACACATTAACGACTTTCGAACTTTAGCGGTAACACAATATAAATTATCTTTCGCTCCATCTAACTTGAGCGCTGACACGTGTTTGAATGTGTATAATAAACATTTAGAACGTATAAATTTATAGCATAAGTCTTTTTCATTTTCAGGATATTCTCAGTTTCAAAACTTCCAGAAAATAAAAAAAAAATATTATTTCTGGAAGTTTTGTAACTCTAGAAGTTAAAGCACTTTTCAAAAGTAACAAGTTCAATCACCTTTTTAAAAATATAAATATTCATGGATAACGTAATATTTCTAAAGTTACGTGTTAATATTAACTAAAGATAAATTATTAATTAGTACAATAAAAGTATTAATTAGCTTGATTTAAATAAAATGTAGTTTATATCAAATAATGCTAAATGATTATTCCAAATGCTATGTCACACTTCATATTTCTTCACGCTGCGATTTTACATCCTTTGGCACTATTTATCACTAATAATTTGTTAAATAATGCCAACCAATTTAAAATATTTTACTTATAAACTTATTTATAATAACTGTAAATTTTTATAAATATTCTTGATAATTTCAATAAAAATAATTATATTAAATGATTTTTAGTTGTAATAAATTCTTTATATTTCATTTTTTTAAAAATAGATATGCTTAAAAGTTAAAATCGTCGATCTTAGATTCTAATTGATTATAAATAATAATTGTGATATCGTATATTTTGAATTTTGAACTTTTTGCCTTATGTATAAGTATACAATATTACAATGTTACAATTGCATTACATTATTACTATGAATAATAAAGTTTTAAGTCCTGTTATCTTGAATTCATTTCATTTGTTGAATACATTCATTGTAAGTAAATTAATTTCTAGTTGAGCTCAGTAACGTAACTCAAAAATTTTATTTTTTTAAAAAAAACTAGATTTTTAACTTAATTTTATAATAATTTAAAGTTTATTGAAATGAATAAATGACGATAAAACATAACGCTTAACAAAATTAAAGAATAATGCATTATAAGTAGTGGATAAGGATACCACAAGAGCTCCTGGATAATTATTATCAATGCCACACAGGTGTGCTATGACTATAACAGTTCGTGAGAATCATACATTCTACTAGAGATTTTTCCTTTGTTATATTGATTATTAAAAATCAATATAGCAAAGAAAACTCTAGTAGAATATATGATCCCTATGAACTGTTATAATCAATAATCGCTAGCTCTTGGCAAATCACTAGATATGCAGGTCTATACATTTAAATAGATGCAAATTTTTAAGACAGTTTTTTTTTCTTACTGTTGTATTTCATATACAGTTTCGTAATTATCATTTCCTTGGAGAATCTTCTTCAATCAAACGTCCATTTTTGCTACATTTTCCCCTAATTTTGTTTAGCAGTGTATAATAAATGAAAGCTTATAAAAATATAATTATTTTTTAGAAAATTATATTCTGTTATAATTTGAAAAATTATATACTAAAATTATTAATTAACTGATTATGAGTCTCTGATTTATATTATAATGAAATAAGACTAGTTTTAACTACGAAGTTGAATCTTGTGTTGTTTTTCTTCCTATATAATTTATAAATAATTTATATTAATTTTAGTTTCATAGATTTTTAATTTAATAAGTTTTTATAGTTGTATTATGTATGCTTAGGATTAATTTTCGAAATGTTTAACATTTAATTCTATCTGTTATTTATTCCTATCAAACTATTAATCATTGAAGATGTGGAGACATTATCTTTTTATTTTATAAAACAAAAATATAAAAAGAAGCTGTTCTGGTTCGAAAATCATATTTTTCTAACAATAAATTCAAAATTTTGTAAAAAGTTATCATGAAATTAGCTATGCGTCAGCATTTGTGATGTAGAAAAAGTATTACTTTATATGATTCGCATTAATGGAATGCCTAGGAAGAAATTTAAGTCATATAACTCTATGAGTCGATCTTTTAGTGT
>NW_019384551.1:453972-458867 GCF_000671375.1 Centruroides sculpturatus | reverse complement strand
GCTGATATTTATTTATTTATTTATTATTTTAAAATAAAATTTTGATTTTAATTTTGAGACTATTTTATGCAAGAAAAAATTAACAATTTAAAAAATAAAAAATTACCAATTTTTCTTCAGATTATTTTATTTTACTTAAATTAAAAATAAGTGAATGAATTTAGAATATTATAATTTCTAATTAATTTAATATTCATTCAAAAATTTAAAATAAAAACTGCATTTATATACTAAACATTAATTTCCTCATATACTATTTTATGCATTATATCAACTTGATTATACTTTAATATTATTTTAAAATAATTTTTATAACGAAAACCTTAATTTTTAAAATATAAAAACTGTTGTTTATTGATAAATTTTTAGCAAGTGTCAAAAGTAACATAATAATGAGTTATGATTGTGCTGTGTAATAGATTTTGCATTAATATTTATATTCGTATAAATAAAATAATATCAAAGATATTCACAGCAAAGAAAAAATATATATATTTAAAAGGAAATCAGCATCCTTTCTAGGAAGTGGATGTCATAAAACACGGATAAAGTACACAATGATGTAAAGCAGTATTTGGTAATAATGTCAAATGCAATTATCACAAGGGAAATTCATTTATGAACAAAAAATTGTGCTTTCCAATTTTTTACTATATTAGTTGCTATTTCTGAGTTTGTTTCAATTTTATTTTTTAATTTAAATGTTAAAATACATTTATTAAATTTTCAATGCATTTCCTTATTTCAGTTTAAAAATACTAACTTATATCAACTTTTGATAATCAATTTAATCCAAAAATATTGATAATATTAAACTAGAAATTTCCAGTATAAATTATGAATTATTNAACTGATATTTATTTATTTATTTATTATTTTAAAATAAAATTTTGATTTTAATTTTGAGACTATTTTATGCAAGAAAAAATTAACAATTTAAAAAATAAAAAATTACCAATTTTTCTTCAGATTATTTTATTTTACTTAAATTAAAAATAAGTGAATGAATTTAGAATATTATAATTTCTAATTAATTTAATATTCATTCAAAAATTTAAAATAAAAACTGCATTTATATACTAAACATTAATTTCCTCATATACTATTTTATGCATTATATCAACTTGATTATACTTTAATATTATTTTAAAATAATTTTTATAACGAAAACCTTAATTTTTAAAATATAAAAACTGTTGTTTATTGATAAATTTTTAGCAAGTGTCAAAAGTAACATAATAATGAGTTATGATTGTGCTGTGTAATAGATTTTGCATTAATATTTATATTCGTATAAATAAAATAATATCAAAGATATTCACAGCAAAGAAAAAATATATATATTTAAAAGGAAATCAGCATCCTTTCTAGGAAGTGGATGTCATAAAACACGGATAAAGTACACAATGATGTAAAGCAGTATTTGGTAATAATGTCAAATGCAATTATCACAAGGGAAATTCATTTATGAACAAAAAATTGTGCTTTCCAATTTTTTACTATATTAGTTGCTATTTCTGAGTTTGTTTCAATTTTATTTTTTAATTTAAATGTTAAAATACATTTATTAAATTTTCAATGCATTTCCTTATTTCAGTTTAAAAATACTAACTTATATCAACTTTTGATAATCAATTTAATCCAAAAATATTGATAATATTAAACTAGAAATTTCCAGTATAAATTATGAATTATTAAACCTTAAAATGTAAATTTTGTTCAAGATACTATTACACAAACCTAATTTATTATTTGATTAAATAACAGATTTTACAAAATAACAATATGTTAATTTATATGTAAACATTTGCTTTATTATTTTTTTAATAAAAAAAAATATTCTGAGAATATTAACTACTCTGTCCTATTTTTTTTCTAATTTTATTTAAAATCCATAAACCTTGACACACACAGTTGACAACTTAATTGACATTTTTTTTTATCAGAAAAACTCCCCAAAATTCCTTCCGGAAGATGGAAAAACCCAATTTAAATACGACATAACCTTAAATATCAACATAAACTCGTATATTAAATTGACATAGGTAACGCCCAATACTTGTCCCATTTTTGACGCTATAACATTATATGTCATCATCAGAAATTAAAATAAGATTATTGCGGTTCTACATCAACTTTCGTAACATCATCATCGTCAACATGTGACTAAATTGCACCATTCTCAATATATAAAAGTACGGTAACGTGCTATAGATTCGGCAGTATCGGCAATAAGCAAAGATGACTTGGTTCAGCTTAACTCTGGTTCTTTCTTTATGCCTGTTGGTTGTCTGTTCACCTAATTGTAAGTACTGACATTTTTCAATTGCTTCGATACGATTACTTATTAATTATTCTTCTATTTTACTTTAGTAAAGAGATGTGAAAATGAAAATGAATTTTTTGACACTTGTGGATCATTATGTCCCGAAACTTGTGAAAATAGAGGTGAACCCGTACCCTGTGTTTATGGCTGCAATCCTGGCTGCTATTGCAAACGTGGTTTCGTCAGGAATTCTTATGGAAAATGCGTCAACCTAAATGATTGTTAACGAGTTTGTCAAATTTGGATCAAGTGTTTTCCTTTTCGAAGATTTTTGCTAATGTTTTATTATATAATTTAATAATTTATCCATAAATGAAATATATTATCATTAAAAGTTTCTTTTATTGTGCTATGGAATCAAAAGGATAAGAACTACTACTTGTTTTCAATAGAAACCTATGTTTAGTTGCATTAAATATTGTGTATTTATTTTACCCGAACCGTTTCAAATAGTTTTTCTTACACAAAAACTTTTGAATCTTTTAATATAAATTATTACGGAAGTGATTTGTTTGACCGTAATAAAAATGTATAGAAATATTGGAGTAGATTCAGTGCCGTAGAGATCAATCCGTTTCCCTGACTCTTGTTATGTCGCATCTCGCTGAACAGATGTAGTAAAAATGTTAAATAAAAATAATTAATAGTAGAATTATGTAATATTTTCGTACTTTTCATTTTTGTTTTTGATATTTTTAGTACTAAAAATAAAAAACAATGTATTGAAAAAACCTATTCGTTCTGAAATTTCGCTTGAATTTGATATAGTCCATGGCCATTTTAACCATTAGGCACATTAGGCACGTGCCTAATGTGCCTAATGTGGAGGAACCGCGGAAATGAAGGAACCGCGACCAGGAAAATGATAAGAAAAGACTAATACTGTTTACAAAAAAATAGGGTTATGTACTGCATTTAGTACACGTGCGACTAAATATCCAGAAGGCACAACGCGCTGATTGGTCGGCTGAATGACGTCAACCCACCGAAATAGGAAATGCTGGTCGATTATATTTTGTGGTAGTCAGAACGAAGTCACGCAGAAATAGATTATTATTTTTTAATTGTAATATTGAGTGAGTATAAAGTGAAAATACAGTATAAAGTTTAGCTCGCATGTTTTCTTAAATTTATAGGAATAATTTTAAAATGGTTTACTTTTACTTAATAAATTACTACGATTATTTATTTTTTTGAACGAATTTTAACTTCATACTTGATCTTTATGTACCTCTGAACCAAATCATACACAATAGATAATTTTAATAGTGCGATTAGTGTTTTAAATTTAAATATACGTGCACAGATAATGAATAACAGAAAATTTATAATTTGTTACAGATATTATTTATAAAAAGTTCGAGAAAGGATGAAATTTATAATTAAGACGAGTCAGATTATTTTTCGAATTTGTCACATACATTTAATATAGTTACCAATTAAAAAAAGTAAACAATAAAATTAGCTAAGATTTGTGAAAATTTCTCTGAAAGAGAAATTTTCACAAATCTTGCTTAACAAATTAAATGTAAAAGTTATTGAACAATTTTGAATAAAGAATAGACCTATTCTCCATAGATTACTCTCATCAGAAATTTTTTTTAATGCTTTAGTTAAGATTGACAGTTCTTTCTATCGATATATATTTTGTGCTTTTGAATGTCAGTTCAAAATCTGTGTGTTAAGAAACAACACTTTTCAAATTCAGAAATTTCATGTATCCAGTTCGATAATAGATACATCTGTAAATATGTTTAATCAAATTTGTATGATTATTTTTCAAATTAAAAGTGTAGAATTCTTGTATAAATTATTTAACAATCAATAACACTGTAAGTATTTAAATTCCTTTGAATATGTTTTAAATAAGAATTTCCACATATTTCATCATGGAAATTGTTTATCAATTATAGTGCCAGGAAAAAGTAATGTTGCATTTGTACTGTTTCATAGTAAGCTGTTTTTGTTTGTGTTGAGTAGGAAAATATAAAGCGAAGTGATATTCAGTCTCTATATTTAAGTTTCCACAGGATTTGATTTGAGAGTCAAACCAATGGATTAGAGACTTTGTAGAAAAAATAACTTATTATTTAAAATGTTTTAACAATTATGCATTAAAAACTATGAATTATGTTTATATGAAAATTATATTAAATTGTTAACTAATCTGCATTTCCACTTAGCATATTCTGTTATAATATATACAAAACATTAAATACAAGTTTCTGTAAGGTTAAAAATATTGTATTGTCTAATAAAAAATGTAAAAAAAAAAACTTAATTTGCAATTTACATTTGTTGTTTTTGATTATTTTATTATTATAGTAAATGTACAGAAATGCTTTATTGAAATGAAAAACAGATAAAAGTTACTTCTTGATGTTTAAAAATGTCTCAACATTAAAATCTTTGATGTCACGTAATTTAGTTTAATTGAAAATTTTGCAATAATTTTAACATTAATGTCAATACACACAAGAGCTAGTGAAATTATAAATAAGTGCCTTTTATCGAGTTTTAGATGAAATGTCTATAATTATAACGTCTGCCCGCTCTCAAAACTCTTACA
>NW_019384551.1:446780-452198 GCF_000671375.1 Centruroides sculpturatus | reverse complement strand
GTGTCTATATTTAAGTTTCCACAGGATTTGATTTGAAAAGCAAACCAATGGATTAGAGAATTTGTAGAAAAAATAACTTATTATTTAAAATGTTTTAACAATTATGCATTAAAAACTATGAATTATGTTTATATGAAAATTATATTAAATTGTTAACTAATCTGCATTTCCACTTAGCATATTCTGTTATAATATATACAAAACATTAAATACAAGTTTCTGTAAGGTTAAAAATATTGTATTGTCTAATAAAAAATGTAAAAAAAAAAACTTAATTTGCAATTTACATTTGTTGTTTTTGATTATTTTATTATTATAGTAAATGTACAGAAATGCTTTATTGAAATGAAAAACAGATAAAAGTTACTTCTTGATGTTTAAAAATGTCTCAACATTAAAATCTTTGATGTCACGTAATTTAGTTTAATTGAAAATTTTGCAATAATTTTAATATTAATGTCAATGCACACAAGAGCTAGTGAAATTATAAATAAGTGCCTTTTATCGAGTTTTAGATGAAATGTCTATAATTATAACGTCTGCCCGCTCTCAAAACTCTTACATAGTTTAAGCCAGTGTTTTTCAACCTTCTTAAATACACGACCCCTTTACAAGTTAAAAAAATTCTGGCGACTCCCCAGGGCCAGAATTTTTTTAACTTGTAAACTTAATATCTCCCCAGGGCCATATTAAAACTATATCAATGATTTTAAAAACTACGTATTTAATTTTCTTTCTGTTGAGACCTAAACATCGATCGAAAAACCAATTGTACTTTAAAATAAAAACGGAAAGCCTTCTCACTAAAATTGTAGTTTTATTTATTGTAGTGTAGGACCTACAAACACTTGTCTTTTTCTTTTACCTGCGACCCCTGTGTAAGGCTTTGCGACCCCCTGGGGGTCGCGACCCACAGGTTGAAAAACACTGTAAGCTAATTGATCAACATTTCCAGTAGGTTGACGTCATTCAGCCGATCAATCAGCGCGTTGTGCCATCTGGATATTTAGTCGCACGTTTTAGTACCTACCGTACCAGGCTGTTGACTATACAGCGGTAAAAAATTAAACTCCCGGAAGGAGCCCAAAAACCGTAAAAGTCTACGGATCCGGCCACAAGTTAAAAGGCACTTGTTGTTAGGATATTTGAATTAGTTTGAATACGAACGAAAGTGTTTTCATTGCTATTTTCTTACATTACGAAAGCGTTTATGATAAAATGTCTTCTAAGAAAAATAAGAAGAAATATCAACAAAAACGTTGCTCCGTTCATCAAATACATTATTGTATCACAGGATACAAAAATAATAATAACAGTTTACAGATCTTATTATTTTAAAAATGAAGAGCTCGGAGTTTTGGTTGTGAAAACAATTAAATGGTGCATGTATATGCAATTTAATTAGTAATTTGAAAATGTGGAGAGTTAGACAAGTTATTACTTAAAGTCTTTACGAAATTTGGTGGTTACAGGATGATAAACGTACTTTTACGAGGAGTCAAACTTATTTATTTTATATTACTTCAGTTTTATAAGGTCAAACTTTGATGACATAAATAAGATTTCATGTAAGATATAAATTTGTAAAATTTTTCATAATAGCAAATTATAAAAGACTAGCAGACCCTGCCACGCGTTGTTGTAGCTCAAAATGTATCTATTATAAATGTATAACACTTCCCCCGTGGGGGGGGAATTTTTTGAAAAATCCCTTAGTGTACATTTTCTTGACGTACTCTATTAAAACGCAATCAAAAACGCAAAAAATCGCATCTGAAATAATATAATAGAAGCCAAGTTCTTCACGGTAAGCCTTAATCCTGTCTCTCTTCCTCGCGGGGGGAATATCGAAAAATCCCTTTGTAGTGTATATTCTGTTGACGTACCCTATTAAAATGCAATCAAAAACGCAAAAAACCGCATCTAAAATAGTATAAATAGAAGCAGTGCTCTTTACGGTAAGCCTTAATCNTAAATTATATTATACAGACTTAAATAAAATTACTTTATAGATATTTCCCTTTCAATGCAGCTTCTTCCACGATAATTTTATAAATTATTATTTTTACATGTGAATTAAAGATAATTTTTCAAGCCTTTTCTTAACTTGTGAAAAGCTAATCAATACTTACAAAACAAAAGTCAAAAAAGATTAATGTATCACCAAGTTATAGCTTAAATCAACAATATGAATCTTTAACAGTTGTGAAGTACAGTTTTTGAAATATTAAATTTGACATAAAATTTTACGATAATAACATACATAAGAAAAAAAATTTATAGGATATATTTTGTTTTCTCTCAAGCGTAGAGTTTTACTTTAAAATTTTCAGTTTTATTATGTAATTTAATAAGCTAAATTGACCTCATTTACACAATTATTGATATAAAATGTTTGAATGGTAGAAGGGACGTTAAACGCGTTACCAGAAAAATCTCAAAGTAATACATGCGCTACGAGACCGTCCTCAAGACCGAGAATGTTTTGTCTTACCATTTGATTATAAGATTACTTTATTCTTTATTACATTTTTTAAATGTTTATACAAGGTATTATAAATTGTAACACGAATGTGGAGTGGACCAAGGAAAAAACTAGGAGAAAGTGCGTATTAGTTTTTCGGATCAGAGTCCAAAGTTTATGCATTTTAACAGCATTAAATAGAATTCGTCGAAGCGTTATTAATAAACATATAATGAAGCTAAACATAATTAGTAAAGAGAAGATACAGTACAACTAGTAGGTTATCTTTACTAAGTTAGCTTACTAGTTAGTTCGTCTTCATGTCTAAATTTGACATTACCACTTTCACAACAAATTTTGAAGTTCAGAAAGTTGGAAATCGTTCAAATTATAAACAAATTACATGTTAATTCGGAAAATAAACGATTTTTCACCAGCTTTTTAATAAAAACAAAATAAAATGCGATTATTTATGAACAGAAATAAAAAGAAAAGTACAAATATAATTAATCAAGAAAAACTTTTCATCCGGCTATAAATGCAAATAATCTAGTTAATTTTATAGCTTAAGTCTAATACAAGTATTTATTTGTTTTGTTACGAATGATAAGTAGCATAAATACCAAAGGATTTACTAAATTCAAATAGATTGAAATGAGTTTAACAATTTCAATTTAAAACATTCACCTTGTGTTTTATACGTAACTAACAGACTCCGCCACGCGTTGTTGTGGCTCAAAATGTATCTAAGTTATTATAAATGTATAACAGTTCCCCTGTGGGGGGAATTTTTCGAAAAATCCCTTTTTAGTGTATTTTCTGTTGACGTATCCTATTACAACGCAATCAAAAACGCAAAAAACTGCATCTAAAATAGTATAAATAGAAGCAGAGTTCTTAACGGTAAGCCTTAATCCTGTCCATCTCTCCCCCCCAGTGGAGGATTTCAACATGTATATTATATAAAAACACGTGCGTATTCGAATGCAATGTTGTGTCAAAATTTCAAAGGAATCGATAGGAACAAACGAACATTACATTTTTATTTATATAGATAGATAGGAGATGATCTGCTTTAGTTCATCCTCACAGAAAAGCAAACTTAGGTCGTAGTACTCGCGGAGTTAGCGCTATCTGTTGGACATAAAAGCCTTAACCTAGATTATATATTTTAATTTATATGAATATTTAACGGAATAATATACAGCCTATGTCCACCCTGAGGTTCCATTCTAAATATTGGTGAAAGAATTTTTGAAATCGGATGTGTAATTTCGGAGATTACCTCCTACATCCAAACTTACAAACTTTACCTCTTTATAATATTAGTATAGAAGAAAACAATTATTATTTTACTACCAAAGCACTGTTAACAATCTAGTGCCCACCAATGTCCAAGCGGTCTTCGTACCCTAAACACTGGGTTCGCGCCACGCTCGGATCGGCTGGCCATGTGGAGTTTTCAGGGTTTTCTCCACGTTTGTAATGCCTAAATAGGGGCTAGTTTTCCTTAAACAGACCTCACGGAAGGCATCTCTTAAGCAAGGCAGATCGCCTAAGTGTTGCGTTGCCATAACTTAACCAACAACAACAAGTTAACGATCTAAAGTTGTCTCTCCGATGTTGATAGCGCCATCTGATGGAAGCGAATTTTTCTAGAACCTGTTTCTGGAAGCGGTTGATACACGATGTATTCGGGTGTGTTAGTTAATTAATAGCGGTCGCTCTGCTACAGGAGTGAGTTGCTATATGTAGGCATTTAGGGACGATGGTGGAAGAGAGATGGCAGCGCGTATCCTGATGGAGGGATCTATGGTTTCAAAATACGAATTTTTAGAGACGAAAGGCCCCAATTGTAAAATTTAACCATAAAATGGATTATCTTGCCGACAGAACACTCAGAGTAGCCACAAAAAAAATTAGAATATTGGCTACCATTCGAGAAAGATTCGAGAATACATTTACATCACTGCATGCACTAACTTGCGCTTTCACAACTAAATTTTATTCATAAAACCACATAATGGACCCCAAAACGAAACTATCTGAACCGTGAAGGACACCATGTTGCTCTCCATAGTAAAATACAAGCGGAAGCTTTTGTTGTCCGACGGCACGTACTCTGGCGGAATATAGGAACGCGTTGCCGGGGTGATATAGTCTCTTAACTCTTAGTTGACTAGGAGCACCGCCCCCGTACTTTAATTTACTGCCCTTAACGACCAAGGGTCATTTAGGTCATTCAAGGTCAGTCAGGTTATATTACAGTAGATCCCCCTATAAAACCGTTTCCTATAGTTATGATTCCTATAAAAATTGTGGCAGTACAGTAGATCCCCCTATAAAACCGTTTCCTATAGTTATGATTCCTATAAAAATTGTGGCAGTATACGTAAACAACGGTAAAAATAACTCCTATAATACGTAAAACGTCATCGGGCAGCGGAACTACTTTCCCGCCGTCCGTAGCGCCACGCTACGGACGTTTAGGCGGATAAATTGAGTTTAGTATCGTCTGTTCATATAATTATATATAAATTAGGTACTGTACATATAATTATATATTAATTATATATAAATTAGGTACTGTATATATAATTATATATTAACTTAATTTATTGTAACTTTATTATAATTAAATATATATTTTTCGCCGTCTAGCGTCACGCTACGGCGAGTTAGGCGACCTATCGTCTGTTTAGTACTGTAATTTTATACATTTCTTGTGAAAGAAACATTTCTTATTTAACGGCCATAAAAATTATTTATATTAATGATGTCTCCAAAGGTCAACGAAGTTTTAGCAGAAAAATAATATCAGAAATAGCGGCCGCAATTTGATGCGCTGTTCCGCGACGAAACCAAGCTTTAGCAACGGGCGTAGTCGAACGGTACACACTCGGTAAGCAATCCTACAATTTTTTGTTTATAACGTAGTTTATACGGATTATTTT
>NW_019384551.1:409328-444564 GCF_000671375.1 Centruroides sculpturatus | reverse complement strand
ACAAAAATGAGGAGGATAACGATTTAAATCGTTATATGTTCACTTATTATAAATAAATAAACTTATTATAGCATAAATAAACTTATTATAGTAATATTATTGCATGAACATGCTGAAAATATAATAAAAAATTATCAAAATATATTGAAATGAAAAAAAAATCACAAAATAAAAATTTTTAAGTCAGCGAAAGCCACCTGGACGCAAATATGTGAAACAGACGATGTAGAAGACGTTACCGTCAAGTGCTGGCATCTGTTGGCGGAAAATTTTAAAAAATTCGAATTTTTACAGGGTGTCTACAGATTAGCACCCTGGTCAACTAAGAGGTGGGCGAAATAGCCATTTCAGCTAACGCTCAACCATCCCGCCAGAGGGTGGCCAATAAAGCAAAGAACTTGAGAGCCTATAATGAGAGAGTGGTCATACGGACAGCTGCCGCCATGTTTTTTCTAAACTGCTTATTTAGCCGCAACCACATACCATACTGTACTTAGTTAGGAAAACGAAAAAAATCTAGCAGTTATTTAAATGGAAATTCGGTCAGAAGAAAATAAATGTCGTTTTCGAGTTTTAGAATTAATTTTTACTATTATTATTTGTTTATTTAAGAATCGTACAACCCAAAAGAAAATAGTAGTAAAATAAAAAGAAGTTTCGTTAAAAGCGCATAACAGATTACCGAGCTATAGCCGTATTTTCTGTCTTCTGTGGAGCCTTCCGTTATAGAAAGTCCACCATGTTGTTATTCACTAATAGCGACGCCATTCTTTAACGTTGCTATGATTACTGTCTTAAAGCGTCAGCTCTCAGCTTATTCCGCCGGACCAAGGTTCAACTCAGAGATGATTCGAGTTTTTCGAGGTGAAATCTACCCAGATATGATAGGCTTCAGTCCCCACCGTTTAGCCGATTCCGTGCGGGCCTTTTTGAACTTGCGATGGGTAAAAAATAGGCCCTCTTAGTCAGTGGCGACTAAAGATTCAGTCTTGGGAAAGCCAAGTTAAACAGATAAAAAAAATTTTAATGAGAATTCAATAAAATTCCCACGTTCGCTGATTCATTAGTAGGATAGAAATAGAAGACACGACACAATATAAATAAAAAATAAATTTCAATTAAGAAAAGATATTTGGAAAATTTTCTAGTGTTTGTTTTCATTATTTCTTTTGAGGGTGCCAAGCCCATTTGCCCTCTATCTGAGCGTACTATTAGTACGAAGTGGGGCTATTACTAAACGATTACTAAATAATGTTGAATTGTCCTCTAGTTATATGTATTTAAGTGAAACTTTGTTCTTTTTGGATTGTGATCAACGACTAAGAGACTTATATTGGCTAAAAGATGTTCATCATTTGAGTGAAAGGTTGGAACAATGAACTTTTTTTTTTAATAGAATGTGGAGTCTCGCGCCTTATTTACTGTCTAATTTGAGTTATAAAATAATGTCATTTGCTGCACAATTTACACTAAATATAAATAGATTTTCGATAAACCTAAATGGGAAAATATTTAATGTCTTATGTGACTCCGAATGTTCTTTTTGTGGAACAACAGCGGTGGAAATGAGAAAACACCTTCTTGAATCTTGCAATATTCTTTTGGATGTTCGAGTTGCTACACTGCCATCTGATTTTTGTTACCAAATTTTATTTGGTGATAGTTTTGCAATGCCAACTTTGTATAAATTATATAATTTCTTTGTTCATGTATCAACTTAAAATAAAAAAATTTTTTAACTCCCTTTGTAATAACACTTGTTATATCAAATAAAGATCGATTGATTGATATTATGATAACATGACACGTGGGGTGGAGGGCGTCTCGGGAAAACTTTCAATGGGAAACTGACCCCTAGTTGAAAGAAAAGAAAACTCGGAAAAATCTGTGTTGTCAGTCCATCGGCGAAGCGCAAACTCACGAGAAACTACAAATGTTTAGTGGTTTTTCCACTCAGACACTGGTAGGCAACTCTAAAAGGCCTTCAATCCTGTTCATTGTGGGTTGGATCATACCCACAATGGTGAGGGAAGGGGGCTCAACGTATCTGAGATAATGCTTTCATGAAAAATTCTTGGAGAGTTGCTCGCCCGGATTCGATCCCAACTCCTCCAGAGAAGTGGGCCAAGAATTTTACTGCCATGACCATCACCTTTTATTTATTATTACACAGGGACTAATTCAAAAATTAAAAATAGAAAATAAAACCAAAAATTAATCATTAAAATTTCTATCTACTTCAATTAACGCGTAACAAAAAAACTTAACAATTGACCTTTCATTGTCTGGCTCTTTTATTGTCAAGACTGAGTTTTTCAATTGATTAAAAGATGTTTTTTGATTCTTTCGATTATTAACCATTGCTTCAATCTTTGGAGTAAGAGATTTTTCACATTTTATTGTTATTTATGCAAATAAGAAATTTATTCGAAAAATTAATGGCTTTAAAATGAAATTGCTCGGTGTAAATGATAATTAATTTAATTTGATTTAAAGATTTCGACTCTTCGATATTTCTGAATGTAGTTTTTAAGCAAACATTTTTCTGTTTTGCTGTATTCTATAGTCATTTTGGTGTTGAAATAAAAGGGTTGGATTTGCATTAGAGTTTAAGGTCTCATGCTAAGTAAATACATCTTAGGGCTTTTTCGTTTACTGTTACTTTGAAAAGTAAACAGAATACGTTTTTAACTCTATCAACCTAATTTAATAGACTTATTTGTCATCTGTAGCCTTTTCGATTCACTACACATAATAGATGAATTTATTTATCTATTGTCATAAATTAATAAATTAGTAGTTAATAGATATAATTTATAAGTTGTTAAATTTTATTATATCTTGTTTTATAATAAGATGCTTATTGAAGATTTAAGTTTAATTTGTAAAAACCTCTTTCCCTCACTCAAATTAATGTAATTTCACGAGGCCCTTAAGCGATGCTTTGGTTAGCTTACAGTTTGATAAGAAATTTTGTTACACACTAAAAGTCTTTAAAGTGTAATAATTTCTTTAAAAGTTTACATAAATATTTATTGGCAAATTTTTGATTTTAAAATTAGAAGAAAAGTTTCGAAATTTAACATTTATTGTGTTATATGAATTTTCTCTTTCTATATTCAGGGCGAGATCGGATGGACGTGCGGGATTCGTGAATCCAAATAATTTGGATCATTTTAAATTTCGAGGAAAGAAAAACGGCCTCTTGGAGCAGGATGAACCCGCACAAAGTGAATTTGGCAAGTCCATATTGGAAAATCATATCAATCCTACTTATAAACAAACTTTGGAGAAAATTCGGCCATATTAACAGATTTCGTGCGATCGCTTTAACAGGTAAGTTATATTACTGTTTATATGTAATACAGTTGTATCATGTTGATCTTAATTACTTGTATTCTACTTTTGTCCACTTTCTTGGATATTCTTGTCTCATTAAAACAAGTCCAAAGTGGACGTCAGTTTGGACTTGTTTTAATAAGGAAAAAGAAACGCATAATTTCCAATTAAAATATATTTACTTTAACGTAATCTTATATGCTATTACACTACAATCGAACATTTCGGACCAACGTTTCTTCTCAGCAGACGTTATCTTTTTTCTGTTTATATTTTAATATGCCCATACAGCTGCAGAGTGAGATTGTCTGAGCTGGATAATTACTCCGTGGGATGATGGGTTGGTAATTCGTTTAACGAATTAGTGATGTTTAAGTGAATAAAACTGTGTTGTAATAAACAGGAAAATATTTAGGGAAAGTTTTGCTGGGAAAATTTTAAAAATGGCATTTTAAAAGTCTATTTAGAAAATGTTGAAAAAACATATGGGTATATTAAACTATAAACATAAAAAAATAACGTCTGCTGAAGAAGAACGTTGACCCGAAATGCTCGATTGTAGTAGAATATAAAATCTTACATGTACAGTACAGTACAGTATGTACAGTACAGTAAATATATTTTAATTCGAAATTGTGTTTTCTTCCCTCATTATAACAAATCTTAGTACACAAGAACGTCCAAGGTGGACAAAAGTATAATACAGTTATATTATAATGTAGTACGGAATGAGCCGCTGAACGAAGGGGACGTACTCTGAGAATACTGTATACCACATTTATATGAAAGTACAATATAGTAAGGAATGGTCATATGGACCATTCCTTACTATAAGTGATTTCAGATACATCTGAAATCACTTACGTAAATTTATATAGTATATTCTACCATTCGTATAAATATTATATATCTCAACTAGCAGACCCCGCCACGCCTTGTTGTGGCTCAAAATGTATCTATTATAAATGTATAACACTTCCCCCGTGGGGGAAAATTTTTCGAAAATTTTTCTTGGGTTTAAATATGCTAATAATATAATAAAAAATTATCAAAATATATTGAAATGAAAAAAAAATCACAAAATAAAAATTTTTAAGTCAGCGAAAGCCACCTGGACGCAAATATGTGAAACAGACGATGTAGAAGACGTTACCGTCAAGTGCTGGCATCTGTTGGCGGAAAATTTTAAAAAATTCGAATTTTTACAGGGTGTCTACAGATTAGCACCCTGGTCAACTAAGAGGTGGGCGAAATAGCCATTTCAGCTAACGCTCAACCATCCCGCCAGAGGGTGGCCAATAAAGCAAAGAACTTGAGAGCCTATAATGAGAGAGTGGTCATACGGACAGCTGCCGCCATGTTTTTTCTAAACTGCTTATTTAGCCGCAACCACATACCATACTGTACTTAGTTAGGAAAACGAAAAAAATCTAGCAGTTATTTAAATGGAAATTCGGTCAGAAGAAAATAAATGTCGTTTTCGAGTTTTAGAATTAATTTTTACTATTATTATTTGTTTATTTAAGAATCGTACAACCCAAAAGAAAATAGTAGTAAAATAAAAAGAAGTTTCGTTAAAAGCGCATAACAGATTACCGAGCTATAGCCGTATTTTCTGTCTTCTGTGGAGCCTTCCGTTATAGAAAGTCCACCATGTTGTTATTCACTAATAGCGACGCCATTCTTTAACGTTGCTATGATTACTGTCTTAAAGCGTCAGCTCTCAGCTTATTCCGCCGGACCAAGGTTCAACTCAGAGATGATTCGAGTTTTTCGAGGTGAAATCTACCCAGATATGTTAGGCTTCAGTCCCCACCGTTTAGCCGATTCCGTGCGGGCCTTTTTGAACTTGCGATGGGTAAAAAATAGGCCCTCTTAGTCAGTGGCGACTAAAGATTCAGTCTTGGGAAAGCCAAGTTAAACAGATAAAAAAAATTTTAATGAGAATTCAATAAAATTCCCACGTTCGCTGATTCATTAGTAGGATAGAAATAGAAGACACGACACAATATAAATAAAAAATAAATTTCAATTAAGAAAAGATATTTGGAAAATTTTCTAGTGTTTGTTTTCATTATTTCTTTTGAGGGTGCCAAGCCCATTTGCCCTCTATCTGAGCGTACTATTAGTACGAAGTGGGGCTATTACTAAACGATTACTAAATAATGTTGAATTGTCCTCTAGTTATATGTATTTAAGTGAAACTTTGTTCTTTTTGGATTGTGATCAACGACTAAGAGACTTATATTGGCTAAAAGATGTTCATCATTTGAGTGAAAGGTTGGAACAATGAACTTTTTTTTTTAATAGAATGTGGAGTCTCGCGCCTTATTTACTGTCTAATTTGAGTTATAAAATAATGTCATTTGCTGCACAATTTACACTAAATATAAATAGATTTTCGATAAACCTAAATGGGAAAATATTTAATGTCTTATGTGACTCCGAATGTTCTTTTTGTGGAACAACAGCGGTGGAAATGAGAAAACACCTTCTTGAATCTTGCAATATTCTTTTGGATGTTCGAGTTGCTACACTGCCATCTGATTTTTGTTACCAAATTTTATTTGGTGATAGTTTTGCAATGCCAACTTTGTATAAATTATATAATTTCTTTGTTCATGTATCAACTTAAAATAAAAAAATTTTTTAACTCCCTTTGTAATAACACTTGTTATATCAAATAAAGATCGATTGATTGATATTATGATAACATGACACGTGGGGTGGAGGGCGTCTCGGGAAAACTTTCAATGGGAAACTGACCCCTAGTTGAAAGAAAAGAAAACTCGGAAAAATCTGTGTTGTCAGTCCATCGGCGAAGCGCAAACTCACGAGAAACTACAAATGTTTAGTGGTTTTTCCACTCAGACACTGGTAGGCAACTCTAAAAGGCCTTCAATCCTGTTCATTGTGGGTTGGATCATACCCACAATGGTGAGGGAAGGGGGCTCAACGTATCTGAGATAATGCTTTCATGAAAAATTCTTGGAGAGTTGCTCGCCCGGATTCGATCCCAACTCCTCCAGAGAAGTGGGCCAAGAATTTTACTGCCATGACCATCACCTTTTATTTATTATTACACAGGGACTAATTCAAAAATTAAAAATAGAAAATAAAACCAAAAATTAATCATTAAAATTTCTATCTACTTCAATTAACGCGTAACAAAAAAACTTAACAATTGACCTTTCATTGTCTGGCTCTTTTATTGTCAAGACTGAGTTTTTCAATTGATTAAAAGATGTTTTTTGATTCTTTCGATTATTAACCATTGCTTCAATCTTTGGAGTAAGAGATTTTTCACATTTTATTGTTATTTATGCAAATAAGAAATTTATTCGAAAAATTAATGGCTTTAAAATGAAATTGCTCGGTGTAAATGATAATTAATTTAATTTGATTTAAAGATTTCGACTCTTCGATATTTCTGAATGTAGTTTTTAAGCAAACATTTTTCTGTTTTGCTGTATTCTATAGTCATTTTGGTGTTGAAATAAAAGGGTTGGATTTGCATTAGAGTTTAAGGTCTCATGCTAAGTAAATACATCTTAGGGCTTTTTCGTTTACTGTTACTTTGAAAAGTAAACAGAATACGTTTTTAACTCTATCAACCTAATTTAATAGACTTATTTGTCATCTGTAGCCTTTTCGATTCACTACACATAATAGATGAATTTATTTATCTATTGTCATAAATTAATAAATTAGTAGTTAATAGATATAATTTATAAGTTGTTAAATTTTATTATATCTTGTTTTATAATAAGATGCTTATTGAAGATTTAAGTTTAATTTGTAAAAACCTCTTTCCCTCACTCAAATTAATGTAATTTCACGAGGCCCTTAAGCGATGCTTTGGTTAGCTTACAGTTTGATAAGAAATTTTGTTACACATTAAGAGAAAAGTCTTTAAAGTGTAATAATTTCTTTAAAAGTTTACATAAATATTTATTGGCAAATTTTTGATTTTAAAATTAGAAGAAAAGTTTCGAAATTTAACATTTATTGTGTTATATGAATTTTCTCTTTCTATATTCAGGGCGAGATCGGATGGACGTGCGGGATTCGTGAATCCAAATAATTTGGATCATTTTAAATTTCGAGGAAAGAAAAACGGCCTCTTGGAGCAGGATGAACCCGCACAAAGTGAATTTGGCAAGTCCATATTGGAAAATCATATCAATCCTACTTATAAACAAACTTTGGAGAAAATTCGGCCATATTAACAGATTTCGTGCGATCGCTTTAACAGGTAAGTTATATTACTGTTTATATGTAATACAGTTGTATCATGTTGATCTTAATTACTTGTATTCTACTTTTGTCCACTTTCTTGGATATTCTTGTCTCATTAAAACAAGTCCAAAGTGGACGTCAGTTTGGACTTGTTTTAATAAGGAAAAAGAAACGCATAATTTCCAATTAAAATATATTTACTTTAACGTAATCTTATATGCTATTACACTACAATCGAACATTTCGGACCAACGTTTCTTCTCAGCAGACGTTATCTTTTTTCTGTTTATATTTTAATATGCCCATACAGCTGCAGAGTGAGATTGTCTGAGCTGGATAATTACTCCGTGGGATGATGGGTTGGTAATTCGTTTAACGAATTAGTGATGTTTAAGTGAATAAAACTGTGTTGTAATAAACAGGAAAATATTTAGGGAAAGTTTTGCTGGGAAAATTTTAAAAATGGCATTTTAAAAGTCTATTTAGAAAATGTTGAAAAAACATATGGGTATATTAAACTATAAACATAAAAAAATAACGTCTGCTGAAGAAGAACGTTGACCCGAAATGCTCGATTGTAGTAGAATATAAAATCTTACATGTACAGTACAGTACAGTATGTACAGTACAGTAAATATATTTTAATTCGAAATTGTGTTTTCTTCCCTCATTATAACAAATCTTAGTACACAAGAACGTCCAAGGTGGACAAAAGTATAATACAGTTATATTATAATGTAGTACGGAATGAGCCGCTGAACGAAGGGGACGTACTCTGAGAATACTGTATACCACATTTATATGAAAGTACAATATAGTAAGGAATGGTCATATGGACCATTCCTTACTATAAGTGATTTCAGATACATCTGAAATCACTTACGTAAATTTATATAGTATATTCTACCATTCGTATAAATATTATATATCTCAACTAGCAGACCCCGCCACGCCTTGTTGTGGCTCAAAATGTATCTATTATAAATGTATAACACTTCCCCCGTGGGGGAAAATTTTTCGAAAATTTTTTCTTAGTGTACATTCTCTTGACGTACCCTATTAAAACGCAATCAAAAGCGCAAAAACCCGCATCTAAAATAGTATAATAGAAGCCAAGTTTTTCACAGTAAGCCTTAATCTTGTCCTTCTCCCCCGCGGGGGAAATATCGAAAAATCCCTTCTTTGTGTACATTCTGTTGACGTACTCTATTAAAACGCAATCAAAAACGCAAAAAACCGCATCTAAAATAGTATAATAGAAGTGAAGTTCTTCACAGTAAGCCTTAATCCTGTCCCTCTCCCCCCGGGGGGAATATCGAAAAATCCCTTCTTTGTGTACATTCTGTTGACGTACTCTATTAAAACGCAATCAAAAACGCAAAAAACCGCATCTAAAATAGTATAATAGAAGTGAAGTTCTTCACAGTAAGCCTTAACCCTGTCCCTCTCCCCCTGGCGGGAATATCGAAAAATCCATTCTTTGTGTACATTCTGTTGACGTACTCTATTAAAACGCAATCAAAAACGAAAAAACCGCATCTAAAATAGTATAATAGAAGTGAAGTTCTTCACAGTAAGCCTTAACCCTGTCCCTCTCCCCCTGGCGGGAATATCGAAAAATCCATTCTTTGTGTACATTCTGTTGACGTACTCTATTAAAACGCAATCAAAAACGAAAAAACCGCATCTAAAATAGTATAATAGAAGTGAAGTTCTTCACAGTAAGCCTTAACCCTGTCCCTCTCCCCCTGGCGGGAATATCGAAAAATCCATTCTTTGTGTACATTCTGTTGACGTACTCTATTAAAACGCAATCAAAAACGAAAAAACCGCATCTAAAATAGTATAATAGAAGTGAAGTTCTTCACAGTAAGCCTTAACCCTGTCCCTCTCCCCCTGGCGGGAATATCGAAAAATCCATTCTTTGTGTACATTCTGTTGACGTACTCTATTAAAACGCAATCAAAAACGCAAAAAACCGCATCTAAAATAGTATAATAGAAGTGAAGTTCTTCACAGTAAGCCTTAACCCTGTCCCTCTCCCCCTGGCGGGAATATCGAAAAATCCATTCTTTGTGTACATTCTGTTGACGTACTCTATTAAAACGCAATCAAAAACGCAAAAAACCGCATCTAAAATAGTATAATAGAAGTGAAGTTCTTCACAGTAAGCCTTAACCCTGTCCCTCTCCCCCTGGCGGGAATATCGAAAAATCCATTCTTTGTGTACATTCTGTTGACGTACTCTATTAAAACGCAATCAAAAACGCAAAAAACCGCATCTAAAATAGTATAATAGAAGTGAAGTTCTTCACAGTAAGCCTTAACCCTGTCCCTCTCCCCCTGGCGGGAATATCGAAAAATCCATTCTTTGTGTACATTCTGTTGACGTACTCTATTAAAACGCAATCAAAAACGCAAAAAACCGCATCTAAAATAGTATAATAGAAGTGAAGTTCTTCACAGTAAGCCTTAACCCTGTCCCTCTCCCCCTGGCGGGAATATCGAAAAATCCATTCTTTGTGTACATTCTGTTGACGTACTCTATTAAAACGCAATCAAAAACGCAAAAAACCGCATCTAAAATAGTATAATAGAAGTGAAGTTCTTCACAGTAAGCCTTAATCCTGTCCCTCTCCCCCCGGGGGGAATATCGAAAAATCCCTTCTTTGTGTACATTCTGTTGACGTACTCTATTAAAACGCAATCAAAAACGCAAAAAACCGCATCTAAAATAGTATAATAGAAGTGAAGTTCTTCACAGTAAACCTTAATCCTGTCCCTCTCCCCCTGGGGGGAATATCGAAAAATCCCTTCTTAGTGTACATTCTGTTGACACACTCTATTAAAATGCAATCAAAAATGCAAAAAAATCGCATCTAAAATAGTATAAATAGAAGCAGAGTTCTTTACGGTAACCTTCCCCGTAAAACTTACCGTAAAGAAATGTCCACCCCCCATGTTTAACGGAATAATATACAGCCTATGTCCATCTTGAAGTTCCATTCTAAATATTGGTGAAAAAATTTTTGAAATCGGATGAGTAGTTTTGGAGATTACCTGCTGCATACAAACTAACATACAAACATTACCTCTTTATAATATTAGTATAGATTTTCTCTTGTTTTTAGACATCAAAAATATAAATAGGATCCCTTAACGCTTATCATGATATGTGGGGCAACATCACCACTGACTCCATGGGCCGCAAAATTGCCAATCTGATTACCTACTCCGATCTAATCTCCCTCAACAACAACGCTCAACCCACTTATTACAACTACAACAATCACAACACAGCAATCGATCTGATTCTCGTCTCTGCCTGGATCGCTACACTTACTTATTGGATACCTCTTTTCTTCAGTCATGGTAGTAGGCATCGTATGATCGCCATCGACTTCCCACTATCAAAGGTCGTAGCTTCTCCCCAAAATCGTCATTCACTAACGCCACGAAACCTTCACACTACCGAAACACTCATAATTGGCTCGACAACAACAACTGGACGTACGATGATCTTGTGAACCAGTATCAGACCCAATTAGCGACCCTCCGCACCACTAATCCCCATAGAAGTCACGCAACTCCGACTTGGTAAACCATTAAATGCAGGGAAAATCTGGCCCGTAACACCACATGTACTATAAATTCACAAAAAAAAAAATTAACGCGACGAACTGGATGGCTTACAAATAGGCCAAATCGGCGCTACAACAGACTATTTTAGATAGCAAGCGCGATTACTGGAAACATATGGCCACCACCCATCATTATAAAATCATCCGCCAGCTATGCATGACTGCTTCCACCGTGTCAGACTACTTCATTCTCAAAGCCAATAGTGACGTCATAACGGACTCACACACGCAAGCAGAAGTATTGGCACATCACTTTATTCCGCATTATACTGAAATCACCTTAGACATCCGTCTCTCTCCTACCGCGAACACGTCGACCGGCCTGGCCGACTACAACTCTCACTTCACGATTCAGGAGTTGAATGTGGCCATCCAAAAGGTACACTACCCCTGGCACGAACGGCATATCCATGTCCGCCCTGCATAATTTCACCCTGCCCACTAGAATTCACCTCCTGACGATCCTCAATCGTATTTGGATCACTGACAAAATCTCTCTTACTATGAAAGAAATCACTATTATTCCCATCTGCAAACCCAAGAAAGACTCGTGCAACGTTTCCAACTAGCGCCTCATTGCCCTTACGTCAACCATCTCTAAGAACCTGGAGAGAATAATCCTCAACGTTGGACTCACTTAGCCGCTTCAAATAGCTGGTTTAACTACAAACATCTTGGCGGCCTACATGGCAAAGACACCAGGGACCTCCTAACCCACCCAATGTCCTACGTTCACACCCTTCGCAATACCAACCAATACCTGAATATCGTCATTCTAGATATTAGCTATGCCTATGATTCCGTCAAGCCACCTTCTCTTTCAAAAAGCCATTCAGAAAGGTCTCAAAGGTCTCCCTTCTTTGGCTTCAGGATTTCCTCACTAATAGGCTTAATTTAGTTTTGGTTCAACACTTTTATACCTAAAAGTTACACTTTGTAAATACAAATCTCACTTCGAACTACAAACAAATGTTGATTAAAATTTTTTTTTTTATTTTTCAACTTGTCGCTTGAACCTTTTCTGAAGCCGATTAAAAAATAGTTGAAGAATTTGAGCATTTTCAAGGTGTTTATTGAGATGAATTTCCAAGAGGTGAATATCGTTATGTCATATGATATAACTGTGCTAAGCGCGTAATTTTGAATCGCGAACAATGTATATTTGAACAATGTATACTGTTTCTCTATCGCACAATTTTAAAATCACATACAATAGAACCTCGATTATCCGGACCTCTATTATCCGGATTTTCGATTATCCGGATTGTTCAAAATAAACAAAAATTTTACGAATTTGCTGATTTGCACTTGGCGAATTACGATACTGTTTATGTACGTGATGGAATGCATAACTTTTTTTGTTTCAACAACGTCTCACCCGGCACAGTGCCTGTAAACTCTTAATTAAATATATTTTGCGTCGTAATAAAAATATAACTTGACATACGTATTTATAAATAATTTATATTCAAATTACATCATTTCTATGACCAAGGGCGGCGTAAGGCATGGACGACGTGGGCCACCGCCTATGCCTCGCGGTCCGAAGGGCCTCGCGCCTCGAAGGTTTATGCATTACTTAAAAGCCGCGAACGCGACGAAAAAATTTTACTCGTCATAAAACGATAAATAGTTTGTCAAATTTTTGTTCATAAAAATGCAGTTTCAACTGCTTTTTATTTTATAAAATCCGTCTTCTTGCGCCATCAGAGGGCCTTTTAAACAATACGTAGTCTGTTAGCGTTGGTCAGTAGTAGTCCAAATTCAATACGAACGTTTGTTTCTTGAAAATTTGATCACGATTTAAATACAGTATTTACTTTTAATATTACCGATATGTCATCGAAAAGAAAACGTGTTGTATTATCATTAAAGGACAAATTAAAGTATTTGTTTCGATTATCCGGATTTTTCCTTATCCGGACTACCTTCATCCCCAATTAGTCCGGATAATCAAGGTTCTACTGTATTTCAAATGGTGTAATTTGAAAATCTCCCTGTATTAGTTGAAATGGTATTGCATTTTTTATTGTGATTTGAAATTAGTAAAGGCGGTATTTTTATTTTGAATGACGGGCTTTTTCAAAAGTCTGTTTCACAAAATATAGACAGTTCTCTTTTATTTGTTAACTTCAACAAATATTCTATTTTAATTTCAGTTTAAAGTAATTTGGCTGTAATTATTAAGTTTGGCTATTTATTAAGTCAACTGGATAATATATAACAAACAATAACTTTCTACATGAAACGTTAAGAAAATTCTTTTCAGTGAAATTTTAACTTCTTTATTTCACAATGAACTACATTACAAGACGTAACACAATTGTTCTCTTTTATTAACAGATGATTTACTATTAACGAAAATCGCCATTTCTTGCCGTTTAAATATATTGAAAGTTGTTTCACGCAATGACCTGCTTATACTGTATTAGTTATATTATACAACTTACATTTAAAGCAACATATTACCATACGAAAAAATAAATATATATATATATGTTACCGCTAAAGCTCGAAATCCGTTAATGTACGCATTACCTAGCTAATCTGCAGATTAACTAGGGTGATCCGTTAAAGCTGCGAAAATTATTTCATTTCTCAAATTACCTAGGTAATGTTCAGATTATCTAGGTAATCTGCAAATTACCTACTAGGCACTCGGTAAAGTGAAAATAAGATTTTTGCTGGAACAACAGCAACGTTTCTGTACGCTTAAATTAACATAATGTTATTTATTTAATTTTCAATATCTAAAGAATCAAGTTAATACAATCAACAAATTAGTTGATTGAATCAATCATCAATCAATTAAAAAAANATCCTTTTACGTATTGATCGTTTGGTTGAGCCAATATAGACTAAGTCCCTTTGGAATGTATTGTCTCTTAGAGGTATAGAATGGGGCTATGGTTTGATCCATTTTATCTTTTGCGTCGCATAGCAACTTGTATATTGTACCAATCTCCTGTATGCAATTTCTGTGCTACTCTGGCTTGCAATCTCTTTGTATAAGGATTTGAAATGTTGATTGAACAGTACTATGGTGCTCCTGGAGCCTGTGATGTGTTGTTTGTTTCTGTTAGAAGCAGACTGGGTGTTGGGACTGTTGTGTGTGGCAAACTGGTTGGCATAGGCATAGGCATAGGCTAAACCAATATGCCGCACACAACTCATTTCCACTCTGGCTCAACAGGGGCTGAGTGGAAATCAGTGTGTATTACAAACCAGGTTATGTACCACCATTCATCCCAGCAAATTCGTCTGACCCCTCATCATATAAAATTGCCACTTTCTGTGCCCCAACCAGACAGGTATACACTCATCACACCAATAAGCACAATGCTATACTTGAGCTACAACGTATCAAAGAGGAAGATATAGTGGTAGAACATGGCTACAGAAGAGACCTGGTACATGGTTTAGCCCGTACCTACACAAACCAATTTGCCATATACAATGGTCCCAACACTCAATCTGCTTCTAACGGAAATGAACAATGCATCACTGGCTCTATCATCCGGAAGTTTGGAAAATTTAGCATTTTTTTTTAACTGGCATCATTCACACAATACATTTGCAGAGTTGAAACTGTCAGCTTGCCAGCACTACAGGGGTTGTAATCAGGGCAACTGCCCTGGTCCTCTCAATATTAGGGGCCTCAACTTGGCAACTCAATATGTTAGACAAAAATATAGGAGAAGGCAAAGCGATGTCATGGCTTGTAGAATGTCCTTAATTTTAGTTAAATTCGCCAAAAAAATATTTGAGAAAACTTCTAATTTTTAATATAGAAAACACTTTTTGCCTCAACTGTCCATAGCTAAAGCAGGTATAGAATTTATAATCAAACTAAAAGACCCCTAGCTGGAAAATAAAGCCTTGTCGGTGTTTGGCACCAGTAAAACAATAACAGAATACAGTATATAGGCCTTTCTGAAATCCCTCATAATACCTCTGAAATCCTTCTGAATGTAAAAAAATTGCAACCAAAAATGAAATAACTCCAGAATTTGAAATAAATTGTCTATTAAAAGACTAAAAATCTGCTGAAGAATATTTTCATTTAAATGTTTTTAACAAAATTATCAATTCAATAGTAGATGAACTTGTGTGTCGATTTCAAGCAATTTTTTGAAGTTTTATGGAAATTTAATGAAATGGATGAAGAGAATGTAGTTTCAAAGGCAGAATTATTGCTAGAGAAATATAAAAATGAAATAAGTGACAAAATTGTAGAAGAACTAACACTGCTGAAGTGTATTTACAAATCCAATTTTAAACTAAGCATGAAACCAACAGAATTACGTAAGGAGATTATCGACATGGGATTCGTAAACATATTTCCCAACATAATGATTGTGCTTTGAATTTTTTAACCTTGCCTGTGAGTATAGCAGAAGGTGAGAGATCATTTAGTGTTCTGAAAAGAATTAAAAACTATCTACGATCGACAATGTGTCAGGAATGATTAAATGGACTAGCAACACTCAACATTAATTACCAGATAGCGCGTATTTTAGACTATTCTGAAATAATCAGTGAATTTGCTAATGTTAAAGCGTGCAAAGCTGCTGTAAAATAATTAAATGTAATAATCCAAAAAAATATTAAATACCATTGACTTTATTTTCTTGTTCATAATTTTATTTTAAATTTTGAAGGGCCTCTAAAATATTAGTTGCCCAGAGCCTCGCATTTTTTCTGAAAGGCCTTGCCTACATGACATTAGTGTACATAGTATTCATATATTTTAGGGATCTTTTGAAAGTATATCAAAAATTGCTAAATTCCTTTTCTGCTACTGTCCAAATTAAGCATTTAAATCAGTGTTTCTCAACCTCTAACGAATCGTCGTCCCCTTCAACGTAGTATTCGCCCCCTTCACTTCAAAACTCCGATGCCGAGGGCCAAGGCTAACGCCAAATTCGTACTGTATTGAATAGACTATTGACTAGTATAATGTTATTTGTTTAATTATTGTACGATATAATGAATAAAATATCCAATTATTCTTATTATAATGTTTTACTATATCGTCCAGAAAATTGTTTTTCGGCCCCCCCAAAATATAAATTGTTACTAGTCGTCCCCTCAACATGGAAAAGTGCCCACATGGGGGGCGATATCATCCACGTTGAGAAACACTGGTTTAAATTATGTATTAGTTTATTAGTTTGGTTTCCTGAGATTTGGCCCAATTAAGCGGAATCGACTGTGTTTGGAATTTGTTTAATATGGGGGTTTTGAACTGATTGTCGGAGTCCGTAAATATTCCTATGACTTACACATGTAAGGTAGAAACATGATTTTAATATTGACTTGTCACTACACTAGCAAATTTTGTTAGGTCTATTACAGATATTTCAATGTGCTCTCTTGTCACCTTGCAGATATAAAGTCAGTGGTACAATTTCTGTCACACACCATAGTATGTCACTTGATTTGGATGGCAGAGCCCAGAGAATACACCAGATTAATACTAATAGTGCAGTTAATAGTTATCTGGCATCTGTCAATGTTTAGAAAGCTCTAGTATTTTTNAAGTATTATATTTACTTAATGCTTATAAATATCATTTATATCTTACAAATGTTTATTTTTCATAAATTATATTTGCATATCTATTTTAAATACAATGTAATTCAATTCAAAAACATATTGACACTACATTAATTTTACTTTCCATAAAAATATTAAAATTAATGTTTGTTTTTTTTTTTAATTTTTGTGAAAAATTATTTACACTTTTATTTTCGGTATTCTTCATAGACTTAATATTTTTTCTACAGATTTTATTTTGCAACAAATCAAAGCCATTGAAATATAGAATTTTATATTTAATCTCTGTCTGCTATGTACAGTACAGTACAGTATTTGTGTGCACATATAAATATATTAAAAATAGCTATTAAAGTTTTACTTATTGGCTGATTATTAAAATTTTAACAGTTTTGAGAAATTTAAAACTTGTGCAATTATAAAATTTGGATGTGTCATTTATCATACAAAAGTTTATTTTATATTGTAGTTATATTTACATTAGTACCAAACGAAAGTTTTGAACTGTTTTGAATAAATATGAGCTATTTATTTATTTTGTTAGTTTACTGATTTTATTGGGCTGCAATTTGAAAAAATTGTAGACCTATAAATTTCTACTGACCTCTGTATCTGTTCTTATTCTCGAGAACGGTGTTAAATAGATGAAAGTCAAGCTCAAATGTAGAAAGCTTACGGAAGGAGGCTCGGATTGACTATATATTAACTTCTGGTGTAGACTGAAAGTTACGTGATTTCAATTCAAAACTTTTCCCCAGCACAGAGTTACATAGATGACCGGCATGACTCTGTTGTTATCGGAAAAAGTATGATGTACAGGGGTAAGACGCTAATAATTTGAGATCCAGACCATAAACTTTAAATTAAATAAATTAAAAATATGATTAAAAATTGCAGCCGGCATTGTGAAAATGTCACAATAATTTTGCTCGATTTATAACTATTTTTAATTTTCCGATTGTTATGTATACATAAGAAGGGAAGGAATTAAAATAGTGACAAATTTGATCCTCCGAGTATTTGCAAATCTGCACGTATGTAGATAAGTTAAACTGAAAAAAAAGTAAAAAAAGTTAGAAAAAATTTTGTGTGCGTTTGGCATGTTTATTATATAATGAGCAATGGTTGTTGATGTTAATGCATAATATGTGTGAACTCAAGCTTGGAAAAATGTGTGATCACAAGCAACACTAAGATGCTGGTGGAACGAGTGTGCTAAACACAGACTGATGGAGCAAGCGCACAATCCGAGACTTCCCTTCTCTTCTTCACTCGTAATGCGAAACATCGCTCACTAAGTTGGTCATTTTTTTTTACAATTTGTTTTGCTTGTTAAGCGAGGTTCCACTGTATACCTCTGATACCTCTGGACTACAAAATTAGTTTTGTATGAGTATTAGTCATAACTTTTTGTTGCGTTATGTGGGAACGCATTATATGGGAGTTTACTCTATACATTTTTAGTATTCATTCATATGCCTGGAAATTGAGACTTCCTCTATTAAGCAGTAAATGAAGAAAATGTAGATTTTTAGAACAGATTTGTGACTGGTTAAAGAAATTGTCTATAAAACTTTATTTGTTTTAGGAAAGACTATGAAAAACGAAAGGGTCAGGAAATAGCAAAAATAAAGGAGTAAGATATTATATTAAATGCTTTTTCTAGATTATTAATTTTTATTATTTTTGCATTTATAATTTCCTTTTTTTTTTGTATTCTAGACAGAAAGAAAAGAAGCAGAAACAAAAAGAAGCACTGCAGAATGAAATGGAAGAACTACAGAACGAGATGGAAGAAGAAAAGGTACGCTTATGTTTAAATGATCACTTTATGGACTCAAACTTAAAATTCAACGCCAAAACAAGTGACAGATTAGAAATTCAAACATTGATGGTCTGTAATTTGACCAAAATCGTTGATTGATTCCTAGTAATCTGTTGATTGTTTTAGTATTGAATTTTAACTTTAAGAAAAGGAAAATTAAGGAAACTGTAAGAAAAGGAACATTAATAGTATTATTTAAAGTGATATAATTCATTATCCAATTACATTTTTCATTTGTAGAATATAAAAGGATGTCTTTTAAAACTAACCGGAGTAACTAAAGAGCTAGATTGGGCAAAAATAAAGGAATTCTTCCGTCCATTTTCGTCTTTGGCATACGTCGAGATTAAAGAAGATAAAGGCGAAGTAAGTATTTAAAACAATAACATTAAATCTTTACTTTCTCTTATATACATTTATGTTTACATTAATTTAGGCCATTTTAAGATTTACTAGTGAAGGGGATGCTAAAGTGGCTCTTGAAAAGGCCATTGCAATGAGGGAGGACAAGAAATTGATTATCAATAATGTGGAAGTGGAAGGCATAGTTTTAGAAGGTAAGTTTTATAGTTATATAACTTAGAAAAAATTGTGGGGTTTTTTTTGTTAAACAATGAATTTAATTTATTGTAGCATTGCTTTAAATTTTTCTATACATTACTTCATATACTTTCTATACAGTACATATTCTTGAATTTTTTTGAAGTAAAAGAAAGGAAGCATTTTTTATGATTATTTACTTGGAACAGTTCTATAGCTAAGGAGTCATTTCATATATATATGGTAACAGTATATGGCTCCTATCATGACAAGGTTTGTCCACCTTTGATATATATATCATATATATCAAAGGTGGTGGTGAAACCTTGTCATGATAGGAGCCATATACTGTATCAGAAATATGTGAAAGTTACATTCTCTATTAGAACAGTATTTATAAATAAAGTTTAAGTTTATAAAAAGATATTGATAAAAGAACTTCATAAACATTATCTCTTGACTAAATCATCACTTTGCCTCCTATGCCATATTTTTGCCATGCTGTTTGTGGAAGTGTATTTAGTTTGACTTGCGTCTAAACATTTATTACCTGTAGATGGCAAAACATGCATTTTTACCAGATTATTTAATAACTCTAACTGGTCAAGATAATGACTGGTGTAAAAGTAAAATTGTAATGTGTGTGGAGTTGATCTGTACGAAGATGACTGAAATTTGTTCTAATCGTTCTTCATGGCCAAAGATAGAATATGGCAACATCTTGTCTTAATAACCCCCAAGTTTTAATTCATAACTACGCAAAAGTGTATAATCATTCAAAGCTCACAGTTTTGTAACAAGTGGGTGAATTGATCCAAACATTCTAATAAAGAGTTCTTCAGAATATATCTTTTCTAGAAAGAGAACTTTAAGTAAGATACATTAAAACAAATTATAGCTCTAGGATGTTGTATTATTGTACTGACTAAAAATGTATTGATGATAGCAAAGGGTTTAATAAATAATTATTTCAAAAAATTGAAAAGACTTCAAATAATCACTGCTGCAACCAATTCGAGACTAGTAAAGATAAGCTTGAAAACTATAACACAAATGTATGTTTTATGATAGTTTTATTGACCATTGCACAGCACCATCAAAGTGCTGAGTGGTAATTTTTCTTTGTAAGTGTTGAAATTGTTTCATTGAAATTGACTTACATCATAGCTTTTCATTAGGTGAACCACTCAAAGGGGCACTTGACAGCTGGGCCCACTCACAGTCACCCAGTTGACTGTGTCCCACTCAAAGTTTGCACTTTTCCCATATTTGGATACACTCGTGTATCAGGTAATGTTATAACTGAATGGAAATGTCACAAATATGGTGCCGAGAAAAACACGCAAGCGCAATCGCGTACATCCGGTATTCCGATATGTCACATGCAAGTTGTCCATAAATAGGCTTTAAGGGAACCACAGTAATGATCTAGAAGAACCACTTGTGGCTTGCAATTCAGTTTGGCTACTGTGGATATATACAGTGGGATGAATAGATGATAACCGATAGACTCATTTGTGGTTTACCCACAAACATTTCTTAGAATCTGATGTAGATTAAAAGCCACAGATCCCCAGAGCATCAGGTCAATGTCAGGAGATTAAAAAGGTTCAGTTGCAGTTCAGAATCTCATAATATGTCATGTTTAATGCAGATTATAACAACATTTCCCCATGTACATTTTGGCCAGCTGCAGTGGCCATAATTATGTCTTTAATCAAACAGTTAGTTAATCAATAATTTGTGTAGATTGTTGAAGTAAAAGATTTGTATGCCATTCTAAAAATTTTTCAGTTATTTTGAGAATGAAGAGATTATAAATTTCATTCTGTTTTATTTTTTTAATAGGTAAAGAAGAAAATGAACACTGGCGATCAGTTCGAAACTCCAGAAATGCAAAATATAAGAAGAAAAATCAAAAAGGTAAAATTTATTTGAAGACCATAAGTTCCTTTGACATTTTTTACTCCTGTGGGTATGGTCTACAGCTCTGATAAAGGTTTCTAGCCACCTCATTCAGAGCTGCAATTTTACCCAATAATGTTTTGTTTAATTACAAAAGTCTTAATATGGAAGAACTACACATTTCAGATACAGTTCACATACAGTGTCTTCCTCTATTCCTGAATGGCCTCTATCCCAGTTGTTTCTTAATATCTTCTGAAGGAACCTGAAATATTGATATTAAATGAATAGTTTATATTATAAAAAATAGATTAGAGATAGTTATCAGTCAATTGTATTTAGAACTTATACATGCTTGGCCCAGAAAAATGTGAGGATACCCATTTTGAAAACTTTTATGTTTGATGATATGAATTTTGAATACTGGCAAACTTTACAATATTATTGTGACTATATGTGATACTCTGTTTCTTCTTACATGTACAGTACCATGTCCGATCCCCCTGACGTTGGTGGTCATCATAGCACAGGGTGATCTCATTTTTGTTTGTGCACCATAGTGATTCCTAGGAAATTGAATACCACAGTGGTTTCCCATTGCCTTCTCTGGATATTTGTTGTTTTGTGGGGAAGAATACTTTACGGGAGGACTTTTTAATTAATTAAGGATAACGCCCATATTCAGGCATTATAGACATAGAGAAAACCCAGAAAACTCCCCATGGCCAGCTTGTCCTGGCGAGGCACAAACCCACAACTGAACTTCTAGTGTTCAGGAACAGAATCACTTGGCCACTGGTGGGCCAAGCTGTTCTGTTGTATTATAGTTAAAATCTATTGATATACAAGCCCAATAGTGGCTGAATGGATGTAACCACTAAACACTTGGTTGTAGGTTCATGCCTGACCATTGAGTCAACATGGAGTCTTCTGAGTCTTCTTCACATGTCTAACACCTAAATACAGGCCAGTGTCCTATTGAAAGTCCTCCTCCCAAGAGGCACCCTCTTAATAGATTGTTCATGTATTGCATTGTCTTATCCCATGAACTCAAATCTAACATTAGTGATAAAAAAGAGGAAGATGAATTATTTAGGTTACACTTATACAATTGCATTTAAAAAGAAAGAAAGAACTGCTATTTTGGAAGGGAAGAGAG
The DNA here is from genome assembly GCF_000671375.1 of Centruroides sculpturatus. Classification (NCBI taxonomy): domain Eukaryota; kingdom Metazoa; phylum Arthropoda; class Arachnida; order Scorpiones; family Buthidae; genus Centruroides; species Centruroides sculpturatus. The sequence continues at coordinate 422,357 of NW_019384551.1, read as the reverse complement.
TGAGAGGGAAACTGAGAATTAGATAGAAACAGAAGATTGGACTTGTCTTTTCTATAAGGACTGCAGCATGAAAGCTCAAAATAGACATTGGTAAAAATTCAATGTCATCCTCCTAGATGGAGAGATGATAGCTGAAACGTTATCTTACTGACATGATGATGAAATAATTACTAATTTGTGAAATTAGGTATAAATTTTTTAACTGTCTGCCCACGGCAGAAAGAATTAAAAACTTACAAGTTTGCTATAAGCACTAATAAGGCCTCTATTTAGCAAGCTCATTGGGATGGACAGTGGTGAGGGACGAGACCTGCCATATCTGGATACCCTCCGAAAAAATTCCTGGAGATTTTACTCATCTGGATTTTTTGAATCCTCATTCCCAGAGTGGTAGGCTGTCACCTTACAAAAGTACCCAGGGATTATAGAGATGTGGATTAAGCATATTGTTTAAAAAAATTTTTGAACATCTTGTTTTTATAAAGTTTGATTACATGCATTTCATGAAAGAATTATTATATTTAATGTGTTCTTATTTCATTTTTTTTTAATTTTGCATTTAGGGTATTTAGGAAAGAAATCTAAATTTGGCAAACAAAACAGAGATTTTAAAAAGGAGAATGTCAAAGAGAATCAAGATGCTGAAGTGAAAAATACTGAAGAGAATGAAGGTTCCAAAAATGAAAATAGTCAGAAACATAAACTTGGTAAGTTAATACTTGGAGTTAGATGGGTGTTTGGTAAGGTATTAGTGTTTTGCCATGGAAAATCGAGTTTTAAATCCTATCAGATCTCCCTAATTTATTGTGGGTAGTGTAAGTTGGAGCCCATTTTCATTTCTTGCTCCTGTCGACTGAATCAGTAAGTTGGGTTCTATTGTAACAGATGTAATTGTGACCACCAAAGTAGCCTTAATTAACTGATCAAATACAGTCAATTCCACTTAATTGGGACATGTTGGGACTAATCCATTTTGGCCCAATTAAGTGGCTTCCCCAATTAAACAAACTAATAATAAATTTTTAAATAAAATATGTAATATGTAGGTAAAAAAATAATTATTAGGTACTTATTTTAATGTTTTATTAAACCAAAATACAGAAAATATTTGTACTATAAATTTGCCAGACTCATGACCATAGATAACTGATTTTCATTATGCTAGTGTTGCCAGATATTAGTAGTGACGTACATAAGGGTTGACCGTTCAATCCGTTCCTGATAGAACAATCTTTCCTTTCTCCCTTTTTAGTTAGAATGTGTCCAGGTTCTTCCGAAAGTCATCTTACGGCCTCTTTTTTGAGCACAGTTTCTTTTACTTGGAGATGGGCTACTTCACGATACCATCCGTAGAATCTGCCAGCTCCATGATGCTGGTCCCAACAATTGGATGGCTGTTGTCCAAATCATGCACACAATACCTTCTGAAGGAACTGTAGCTGTCTTTCAACTCAGTTGAGAAACCACGAAAAATTGTCTGGGAGCCTTTGTCCCTTCGTTTTTAAGAGGATCATTCAGTCCAATCCAGTACAGGATCAGTAGCTCGCATTCAGGTCCACCTCAGATGGGATTCTGGTATATGTCACGCTATGCTGACTCCCTCCGGAAAAACCGAACTGCCCGAGCAAAAGACAAAATTGCTTTGTTCTCACCAACCGTTAGGCCTACATGCAGGGCCAATCAGAAGGGAGGACAGGAAGGGCAGCTGCCCAGGGCCTTGCAATATTAGGGGCCTCAACTTGGCAACTCAATATGTTAGACAAAAATATAGGAGAAGGCAAAGCGATGTCATGGCTTGTAGAATGTCCTTAATTTTAGTTAAATTCTCCAAAAAAATATTTGAGAAAACTTCTAATTTTTAATATAGAAAACACTTTTTGCCTCAACTGTCCATAGCTAAAGCAGGTATAGAATTTATAATCAAACTAAAAGACCCCTAGATGGAAAATAAAGCCTTGTCGTTGTTTGGCACCAGTAAAACAATAACAGAATACAGCATATAGGCCTTTCTGAAATCCTCATAATACCTCTGAAATCCTTCTGAATGTAAAAAAATTGCAACCAAAAATGAAATAACTCCAGAATTTGAAATAAATTGTCTATTAAAAGACTAAAAATCTGCTGAAGAATATTTTCATTTAAATGTTTTTAACAAAATTATCAATTCAATAGTAGATGGACTTACGTGTCGATTTCAAGCAATTTTTTGAAGTTTTATGGAAATTTAATGAAATGGATGAAGAGAATGTAGTTTCAAAGGCAGAATTATTGCTAGAGAAATATAAAAATGAAATAAGTGACAAAATTGTAGAAGAACTAACACTGCTGAAGTGTATTTACAAATCCAATTTTAAAGTAAGCATGAAACCAACAGAATTACTTAAGGAGATTATCGACATGGGATTCGTAAACATATTTCCCAACATAATGATTGTGCTTTGAATTTTTTTAACCTTGCCTGTGAGTATAGCAGAAGATGAGAGATCATTTAGTGTTCTGAAAAGAATTAAAAACTATCTACAATCGACAATGTGTCAGGAATGATTAAATGGACTAGCAACACTCAACATTAATTACCAGATAGCGCATATTTTAGACTATTCTGAAATAATCAGTGAATTTGCTAATGTTAAAGCGTGCAAAGCTGCTGTAAAATAATTAAATGTAGTAATCCAAAAAAATATCAAATACCATTGACTTTATTTTCTTGTTCATAATTTTATTTTAAATTTTGAAGGGTCTCTAAAATATTAGTTGCCCAGAGCCTCGCATTTTTTCTGAAAGGCCCTGCCTACATGACATTAGTGTACATAGTATTCATATATTTTAGGGATCTTTTGAAAGTATATCAAAAATTGCTAAATTCCTTTTCTGCTACTGTCCCAATTAAGTGTTTAAATCAGTGTTTCTCAACCTCTAATGAATCGTTGTTCCCTTCAACATAGTATCGCCCCCTTCACTTCAAAACGCTGATGCTGAGGGCCAAGGCTAATGCCAAATTCGTACTGTATTGAATAGACTATTGACTAGTATAATGTTATTTGTTTAATTATTGTACGATATAATGAATAAAATATCCAATTATTCTTATTATAATGTTTTACTATATCGTCCAGAAAATTGTTTTTCGGCCCCCCAAAATATAAATTGTTACTAATCGCCCCCTCAACATGGAAAAGTGCCCACATGGGGGCGATATTGCCCACGTTGAGAAACACTGGTTTAAATTATGTATTAGTTTATTAGTTTGGTTTCTTGAGATTTGGCCCAATTAAGCGGAATTGACTGTGTTTGGAATTTGTTTAATACGGGGGTTTTGAACTGATTGTTGGAGTCCGTAAATATTCCTATGACTTACACATGTAAGGTAGAAACATGATTTTAATATTGACTTGTCACTACACTAGCAAATTTTGTTAGGTCTAGTACAAATATTTCATGTGCTCCCCTCTTGTCACCTTGCAGATATAAAGCCAGTAGTACAATTTCTGTCACACATTCCATAGTATGTCACTTGATTTGGATGGCAGAGCCCAGAGAATACACCAGATCAATACTACTAGTGCAGTTAATAGTTATCTGGCATCTGTCAATCTTTAGAAAGCTGTAGTATTTTTTTGGAGTATACACATATTCAAGAAAAACAGCTTTAATTGGATTTATATTGATACAGCTTCCTTTATAAGTATCTGGGAATTGATAGGTGTTAAAATTAGCAAGCTATTTGATTAATAAAACTCTTATCAATTTTAAACTTTTTGTGATTTTTCAGAAAAGGACGATGGTGACGAGTCTTCTCCGAAGAAACAAAAAGCAGAAGGATAAATTTTGTACAGAATATACCATATAATGGTGTCATGCAACATTTCTGTTTCTTATGTGTTATGTCATGTAATTTATATACATATATTTTTTTCTAATAAACGTCAAACTTGTATGAATTATAATATAGAATTCTTTTTGTTGAATACAACAGCCGCTGGGTATTAGTAACATCATAAATTGTACAGCACGTTTATGCTGAAACTCAGTGTGAAAGTCATTACGTCTTGAAGACTTAATGCTAAATCTTGGCACTATACCAGGACCAGCCAATTCCTCAACCGTATCGGCATGTTGACCCTCTGATTCACATTCCAGATGTAACAAGTTCATCATCGAACTCTACAAACACCCGACAACGACCAAATATTAATTATTCATATAAAATAATGTGAAATTACTATCATAATTCTGTCATGGCATTTAAAATTATAAATGAGGAAAATGAATGCTAATTAACGGTGTTAACGTTCTAAACAAATTACAGGTATAACATTTCCTCTCAGGGTTTAAGGTTTTAAATTAACTACTTCAGCATTAAATGTTACCATAGCTATGTAATGATTGATCCTGACTTTCATTCTTTGTTTCTTGTATATTGGTAATTTCAAAACTTATTTTCGAACATTAACGCATCGAGTGATAATAGGACGACATTTTAATGAAAATTGCTATAATCAAAGTCACTTAATAGTACAGTTTATTGTTATCTTACCTTATTGTTGCATCGATTGAGTTTATGTAATATTTAGCGTAATAATTTATAATGGCTGCATTTCTTCCTCGTTTTTATTTGAATGTTACAAATCTTTGGATTGAGCTGCAGTATTAAGTGACCGCTTGCTCTTATTTCTGAACGTACAATGTAACATCTGCTTTAAAGTTCTTTCTTTTGTAAGGGATTTTCACAAATATGGAGGATGTCCTGGAAAGATTTCTGGTATTGCATCAGTTTTATTAGGCCTAAAAGTATTAGCTATTAAACTGTTATATTACTAAATAAACAAACAGTGTAATTAAATTTCATATTTTCTAAACATTTGCATTAACTGATGTCCATATATATTACATCATCATTTAACAGACAGTCTAACACGATGATCAGACAAGCTAATGATATTCATCTGTAAAGAATAAAAAAAAGTCCGACATGCCACTGTTTGCCAGATATTCATTAATAGCGGTTGTTCTGCATCTCTTCTACTACGGGAGTGCACTGCTGTTTGTAGGCATTTAGGAACGATGGTGAAAGAAAGAACAAGATAGCAGTGTCTATACCTATCAATGATATTGTGATGGCGGGAGCTATGATGTTAAAATATGTGTTTTTGCAAATATTTGAAGCGGATTCTTCTGCATCCGATGAAAAATCAGATGAGTCACAGAGACGAGCATATGTTCCTCGGATATAAAAATTACATCACCGAGATTGCTCCGTTATACAGGAAGGATAAGAACCATTCAGAAAAAAAACTCCACTGGAGGATTACTCTATTAATTTTTTTTTTCTTTTTTCAGCTCTAGTACTTCAAATCTCACTTTAGGCTCAGTAGGGCTTCATTTGAAGCACTCAGTAATTTACTGATGCCAAAAATTACTAATCATGCTGTTAACAGGGCAGGGAGACCGTCTTTGACAGCTTGTGATAAGGTGCTGATGACCTTGTGGTTTTTGGGCAACCGTGAGGCAATATAGGTAAATATTAACAAGTATTACGGAATAACGCCAACCAGTAATTTTGCAGTTTATGTCGATCAACATTAACTGCAAAAAACTACAATTTATCATCTTAAGTTTTCATCTAATCCAGTCATCTTCAAAAGAGTTGACTTTTTTTTTTTTTGCTCATAGTTTATTTTTGAGATAACATTTTTTATATCTATTTTTTAAGATGACTAATTGCATTTTAGGCGTCTGATATCTGTTAAAGTACTGTATAGTGAAATCTTATACAATATTGACAGATGTAAATTGCAGGATTACCCTCTAATCTCTTTATAGTAACTTCCATGTAGTAATAAGATATTTAATATATTGTAGGTCTGTTGGTGACAGGTTTGGTGTATCCAAATAAACATTATTTTGTGCTGTGCAAACAGCATGCGCTGCTCTCTCAGAACTTGCACCAAAGTTTATAAAATGGCCTTCAGGAGATTAAGTGCAAGAAATTATACAAAGTTTCCACAACGAGAGTGGTTTTCCAGGGGTAGTAAAAGCTATTGATAGCACCCACATTGGAATTCCAGCTCCACAGATACATGCAGTTGCGTATGTAAACTGCCACGGCTACCATTCTATAAACTTGCAAGGTATGTGATGTCACTTTTGATACAAAGTGATCTAGTCAATGAATAGAAAATTGTTCTGTTATGAATTATGTAGTTCTATACAGTAATACAGACAATCACTTTCTATGAATTTTCTTAATTCAATCTGAAGTTCTACAGTACAGATCTGTACTCTAATGATGCTAAACTCAACTCTCGTGTGACAATTCTATGATTTTCATCTCCTGTCATGCGGTGGATGTGGATGTGTCCATGATGCCGAGATTTATGCCCGCTTTACGTCCGCTGTACATTATCTGGAAAAATAGCCAGGGAGGATGAAATAATGTTTCCATATGACTCCCATATTGTTGAAGATGGTGCTTATCCCATAAATAAGCAATTTATGAAACTATCAAATTATCCTGACAATGGGCATTTGACAGCTGCTCAAGTCCGGTACAATAGCAAATTATCATCAGCCAGAAGTATTATTGAACGGTCATTTGCTCACCTGAAAGATGATGGAGAAGACTGCATTATTTAGACATGTTAAAAATAGAGTCGATACCATCTGTTGTAATGGCTTCTTGTGTCTTACAAGAGGGGACATCCTACAAGAAAATACTGAATTGGAAAAAGTACATTAATTTTTTTATCCTAAGTTTTGGTATTATGTACTATACAGCACATGTACAACAAGTGTAACATTTTCAATGTTTTCCAGGATCCAGGCAATCATAACCTTGGAGTATATCAGAGATCATGTGTTATTGAGCAAAAGCAAGGTGGAAAGGCAAAGCGTGACAGAATTGCCCAAAACTTATAAACCAAGATATTTAGTAGTAAGCAAAAGATTCCACTAATGCTATTTATTAATTATGTACTGTACCTTAAGAGGAAAGGAGTAAATAATTGATTATATTCTGGTATTGGATAAAGTGGAGTTATGAACTATTTATTTATGGTTGATTACAAACATTTTGCATACAGTTTATGGAAATCAAAAACTACTTTTATTACTCTTTTTGTTTTGTAACATTTCCTATTTTTTCGATGAATTGTTTAAATAAATTATTAAATTCATCCATCCTTTGCAGGTGTTCCTCATGCCGCTGCTGTTTTGCAGTCTCACGTTTGACATCTGGCAGTAATTTTCTTTTTGGACATTGGACTGGTGATGGAGATGCAGATGCAGATGAGCAGCTTTCACTGCTATGAGTGAAAGGTGATGCCACATCAGGACATTCACTGAGCCACTCATCCATGTTACTTTAATAACACCACATCCTCCTGAAAAAAGACCACAATATATTTAGTATTGAGAAATATAAGTGAAATTTCAAAAAAAATATAAAAAAAAGTCATCTGTTGTTGCCAGATGTACAGGATGTCCACCATGAACCTGACACATTTGAAACGTAAAAAATCTACTGTCAGTAAGAATGTAAAGTAATGCACATTTTATGATCAAATACTCAAAAAGTTTTATTTAAAAAATCAGTGAATCTCTACATGAGCTCCTTTTGTTGTATGTAGAACATCGAGTCTATACTCCATTTCCTGCCAGGTTCTTTCAAGCACCTCGGGTGTGACGGCAGCAACAGCATCGTGAATGCACACACGAAGATGTTGAAGATCACGAATTTTAACATCGGTGTAAACCTTGTCCTTGACAAATCCCCAAAAGAAAAAGTCTAAAAGCTTAATATCCGGCGATCGAGGAGGCCACAGTATCAGTCCTCCGCGCCCAATTCAGCAATAGGGAAACTGCGTCGAGGAAACATCGAACATACAGGCTACCAATGTAGAGGGACACCTTCCTGCTGGAAATTAAATCTATTAAATGAGGAAATTTGTTTCAGCATACCACCACACAGATTACACCCGCTCTTGCACAAAAGCCATTTTGCATTTGACTACTACCATGCCCCTTACAATCACTTTGACAGGTTTTCAAAATTACGTATACAACTTTCACAGTTTCTCCGCCTAATGGAATCCCACTGCTAACCGGTCGCCGGCCGTTCTCGGCTACAGCGACACTCCAATGTCCGGTCATACATGATATGTGAATTGTCTNCTAATGCTATTTATTAATTATGTACCTTAAGAGGAAAGGAGTAAATAATTGATTATATTCTGATTTTGGATAAAGTGGAGTTATGAACTATTTATTTATGGTTAATTACAAACATTTTGCATACAGTTTATGGAAATCAGAAACTACTTTTATTATTATCTTTTTATTTTGTAACATTTCCTATTTTTTCGATGAATTGTTTAAATAAATTATTAAATTCATCCATCCTTTAAAATGAATGCTAATTAACGGTGTTAACGTTCTAAACAAATTACAGGTATAACATTTCCTCTCAGGGTTTAAGGTTTTAAATTAACTACTTCAGCATTAAATGTTACCATAGCTATGTAATGATTGATCCTGACTTTCATTCTTTGTTTCTTGTATATTGGTAATTTCAAAACTTATTTTCGAACATTAACGCATCGAGTGATAATAGGACGACATTTTAATTTGATTGAGCTGCAGTATTAAGTGACCGCTTGCTCTTATTTCTGAACGTACAATGTAACATCTGCTTTAAAGTTCTTTCTTTTGTAAGGGATTTTCACAAATATGGAGGATGTCCTGGAAAGATTTCTGGTATTGCATCAGTTTTATTAGGCCTAAAAGTATTAGCTATTAAACTGTTATATTACTAAATAAACAAACAGTGTAATTAAATTTCATATTTTCTAANTCACTTTGGTCTAAAATGTGTGTGTCTACCCCTCGATGTTGTGAGGAGGACGTCATGTCTTATTTAAACCCGCCTCTTACCCGTCGCCGGCCGTTCTCGGCCTTAGCGACTCTCTGAGATTCAATGTTTGGTCATACGTTATAAGTGTGAAAAAGTCTAGTCCTCGGTATAAAAAGGAGATTGTCATGTTTGAGGGAAAACCCACCCCTGTCTCGTCGCCGGTTGTTTTCGGTATTAGCGACCCTCTGAGATTCAATGTCCGGTTATACGTTATAAGTGTGAAAAAGTCTAGTCCTCGGTATAGAAAGGAAATTGTCATGTCCGAGGGAAAACCCGCCGCTGTCCGGTCGCCGGCCGTTATCTATTTAGATCAATTTGTATTTGTATATTATTTCGACTTGTTAGTTTATTTTAAGTATTCTTTATATGTAACTGTTTTGTATTGTAGAATTTTGTTTTTTTTGTGGCCATTATGCCAAAGTGGTATTTTTGATATGCAGCAAGTGACTTGCTGTATACCAAAAATGTGTAATGTGTTCGTCATAAAATATCAAAATATAATTATATATTTTATTATAAATAATGCATTTAAAAGTAAGATCACAAATAAATATCGTATATAATTATCTATTATAGTTTTATTCCAAAATGTAAAATTAAAAATTGAATTATGACTTACCTGAGATCATGTTAATAATGTTAATTAAAGTTTTTAATATTTAATGTTCTGTTTTATATTTAATTCGCATGTAATTTATCAGTCGATACTCAATTATTTTGTAAAATTGCCATTTGATTAATTAGTCGATTAGCTGGTATTATATGCAGAAAACGAAAAGCCAGAAAATTCTAACAGCACCCGAAAAGATAACTATTAATAAGTATATGGAGATAATGTTTTACTGAATGGTCTTAGAAACATTACAATTGGTCGTAAACATATTTATTTAGATACTTTAAAACTTGTTTTTCGAGATGGTTAATAATTGAAAAAGTTAGGAATAATATTTAAAAATTGTCTATAAAATTGATGTATGCAAAAAGTACTTATGAAGAATTATATGAAGCTATTTTTCTTCCTATTGTCGACTGCTGTTGTATTTAGCTGTTTTGTTTTTAATGACAAGCGTAGAACAATTTTTATTTTCGTATATGAATTTTGCTATTTGTGCTTCTACTGATTGTAATAAAAAAATATCAAATTTTATAACAGCTTTAAACATTCGAATACGGGTGCCATTATGCTATATTTAGTGTGCCGTGTGTGTTTATGTGGCAGTTGTAATAAAAGTAAATTGTCGAATGCGTATTTAAAATACCATTAAGGTAACTTTGCAATTAAAATTTTTCATTATAATTAAATTAATTGTAATTATAAAAGTTGTGTTATTTTGTATTAATGTATCATTAAAGTTCTTGCGAATAGAAGTCTTACGTATTGTATAACAATACGTAAGACTTCTGTATTGTATAACATTGTATAAAATTATTAATAAACAAATTTAAATTTGCAATATTAATGTTATAAACAAAACAATAAAAATATACAAAAAATAATTTTGTTAAACAGTGGCGTGTTATCCTATGGACAAAAAATGCATTTGCCTGGGTGGGGCATCCCTAATTCAAATTCAAACGGGATTCGTGAAGCTATAACATGCCACTGTCATTAACTTATTTCAATTTTTTTACTTTGTTTTATGATTCGAGTTATGAAAAGTAATAAGATTTACATATTAAGATTTTTGGACTGCAATTTGTAGACCTATAAATTCCATCTGTCTTTCCTTAATTTGGAGAACGGAATCCGATACGGAAACCTTAATGGGAGAAGACCCCAATTAACTATATAAGAACTTCCGATGCGAATCGGAAGTTGCGTTATTTCAATTAAAATCTTCCCCTGGAAGGTGTTAGAGATATGACTGGCACAGCTGTATTGTTAAAGGAAAAGTGTGATGTACCAGGGGCAAGTCACTACTAATTTGAGGTGGAGAGAATATATTTTAAATTAAAAATATTATTAGAAATTGCAGTCCAACATTGTAACAATGTCACAATAATTGCTTGTTTTTAAAGAAAACCATTTGATAAATATATTATGACAGACTCACATTAGCATCGCTATCTGTGAAGTCGTCTTTAACTATTGACGTTAACCAATGGTCAATTTTGTCCTCAGAGAAAGTTATACACCATATCAATTGTTAAATTTCACTATATACTTCATTTTAAGATTGCAGTTTCTTTTTTTCTAATAATTTTCAGGAATTTTATGCATCATAGTCCTGGAAATAATGTTATGTTAATAAATAATTTTGCTGGTAGAGTTTTAAATACTCGTATTATATTTTGTTCAAACAGTAATAATAATTCTGAAGTTAATGGGACATCACCGTTAACTAATATTATTTAGTATAATCTATATACTTTGAACTAGAAAAATGTTAATAGTAGTCATTAACTTTGTTTTCCTACACCATTGTTAGAGAACCTGTGACATTTTGTGGTTTCTAATGCTACCAGACAAAATATAGTGTGATAAAATTCATGACATGTGTGCATGCTGCAGCAGTCTTGTCAACAGCTTGTTTCTTTCTCTGGACATAGTTATGGATGTTGCTAAAAATAATCAATATTCAGCCTGTACAGTATGGATTATTCCAAGATCAGCTGTAGAACAGCAGTGTAGAAAGCACTCAACTTGCACATTTTCCAGGTAGAACTCAAACCAAGCAGTTGTCATCTGACAGCTGAACTCTACTTTTGTTTCATCTTTTAATATAGTTTCCAGTTCAACTATTTATTAAAAATGCTCTGCATCATCCAATCTTGGCAGTTTGCAGTATGTAGAGCACACAATGTTCACATAATACAATATGTTCTTGATGTTTTTGCAATGATTAAAGGTCTCATATTCTCCATATCTATGTCATGTACAGTGGATATCAGTACTTGATCCTTCTTAGGATAAAAGGGATGAAAGAATGCAGTGTAGTGTAATACAAAATCATTTCTTACCTGAGGTACTGCAATAAAACATGGCTGTTAATCGCTATTTAGCATTTTTGCTTCCTCTGCAGCAGTTGGAATAAATTACATGCTTCATCAGGATTGAAAATGTCATCTGTGCTGTACTTAAATATTGTATCTTCTCTGTAGTCCATGCACATGCTATGTGCAATGAAACATCAATGTTCCTATGCATAAAGATTTTGAGATAATTCCATAGTTTTCAAAAATTCCCTGTAATAACAAGGAACTGCCGATGGGACAGTGGCACGCTTGAACATCTTGAAACCAGATGAAAATAACTTTCCGCACACACTCAAATTGTGTGCTACCTGTTTTATTCCTACTGGACTCAACATTGGATCTTCTTAAATTTTTTCAATGTTGGATAATCTTTTAAAATCATTGACAGAATGGAAAGGGTGATGTCAAACTCCCTTGCAACATCTAATTTTTACTCAGAATCAACTTCTTGTAGAAAGAAGCTTTTTGAACGATGAAAATTAGTTGCATTTTTCCCTATGGCATATTTCATTATGAAGTCTGACAAGATTACTTTCAGTGACTGATGGATCATAACAACAGCGTAGTAAAGTATATTACCCATTTGATACTAAAGTAGTGTAAGGATTCGTTGAATATAAAACACATATTTTCTTTCTTGTAACTTCCTAGTATCATCTCCGTACACATCATATTTGGTGGTGGCATTCCTGGCCTATGGTCTGAAAGATCCTGTCAATGGTGTCATCCACTCATTTATGGATTTTCACTGGGTACTTCCGGAATATTATAACATGGATAACAAATAATCCAGTCCACCCACCACACCAGCCTTAATCTAAGGCATCTTCTAGAAATTTCCCTTTTGTCCAGTCATCTATGGAACTTCATAATCATTTTCATCTAACCCATCCCAGTACTGTATTTTGATATATTGGGAATGCTCGGCATAGTGAAAAACCTTTGATATTCTGAAATTTATACTGACAGTTCTTAAGCTAAGTCTTACAGGTGGCCAAATTGGACTTCAAATTGTTTGCTATAATGAGGTGTTATCTGTATGTTTAACAGTAAAAAATAAGCACTCTCTCTCAAATACACTTTTTAATGTTCTTTAAAACTATATTGTTTGATTTTAAAAGAAGTACAACAAATCCAAAAAA
>NW_019384551.1:401751-404041 GCF_000671375.1 Centruroides sculpturatus | reverse complement strand
AGTATAGAGACAGAAATATAACTGTCGACAGTTGAGAGGACTACCTAATAATTTTAGATAATTTGGAGTTTTGCCAATGGTACCTAACCAATCAAGTGCATTGGTGTGAAGTTTGAATGGATTGTTTTTGCAGTGTGTTAAACATGTTTTTTAAAATTTATCTGTATCATTGAAATAAATAATACATAAGTTGTAAAGTTCTGTTGTTTTTTTAACAATAAATTAATTTTTCTAAGTAAAATTGTAATTCATATTATTCTAAATGGCATAAATGAATAAAATTATTATTCAAACATCATTCTACTACAATAAATTCTTAGATTCATCAATGAGGATCCTAAACTTTTATATACTACTTTCTACTGCATCAATGTACAGAATACATAACAATTTAGAATGAAAATAAAAAAGTCTTACCTTTCCTTTGTTTTGCTTCTTGTTAATTTTTTGAGCAAAGAAGTTTTCAAAATGATTCCACAATGACTCTTTGGAAAGTGGATTATAAAATTTGAGAACGATACTTCTTCCTAGAATAATATAAGAATTTAATTATTAATTAAGAATAGAAGAGATCGAGATGATTCATTAACTAATTAATTAATTTAATATTAAAATAAATTTCTAATACAAAACATTTCTTGTTTCATTCAAAAGAATATAAGACAATATACAAGCGAATATCATTTGTAATCTGATAATTTAATTCGATGCTAAGTGGAAATAGCCTTAAATATTTTAAATGACAATTTACGACTTTTACATTTAATATTCTATCGACAATTATTCAATTTTGAAAGCTTATAAATAAAAAAACGTTACATTGCCTGCGTTATTCGGGTTTATGTAATTAAAACTCTCGAAATGGAGGGAAAAATAACTAGCAATTTCCAGAAAACTTTCTATTTCAAGATGGCGTCGGCAATACGAAATCGAACGAATTCGGATCGGTGGAACGTGCGATAAATGCGTCACACGTTATGTCATAGGCTCTACGTCAGAATATTAACTAATTGCAAAGGTTTTCTTTAAAACGCTAAATAGTCCTCTTTATTTGTAAAATATCGCTAAGATATTTGTAATAATAAATNGTTACTTTTCATTAAAATTGCAATTCGTATTATTTTGAATGCATGAATGAATAACATTACATTTCAAGCATCATTCTACTACAATAAATTCTTAGATTCATCAATGAGGATTCTAAAATTTTATATGCCATTTTCTACTGAAACAATGTTTATAATACATAACAATTTAGAATGAAAATAAAACAGTCTTACCTTTCTTTTGTTTTGCTTCTTGTTAATTTTTTGAGCACAAGAAGTTTTTAATTAAATGATTCCATGTTTCTTTGAAAAGTGGATTATAAAATTTCAGAATGATACTTCTTCCTAGAATAATTTAAGAATTTAATTATTAAGAATAGAAGAGATCGAGATGATTCATTAACTAATTAATTAATTTAATATTAAAATAAATTTTTAATACAAAACATTTATTGTTTCATTCAAAAGAATATAAGACAATATACAAGCGAATATCATTTATAATCTGATAATTTAATTCGATGCTAAGTGGAAACAACCTTAAATATTTTAAGTAAAATTTAAGACTTTTACTTAATATTCTATCGACAATTATTCAATTTTGATCGCTTATAAATAAAAAAACGTTACATTGCCTGCGTTATTCGGGTTTTTGTAATTAAACATTTACGAAAAATCTCGAAATGGATTGAAAAATAACTCGCAATTTCCATAAAACTTTCTATTTCAAGATGGCGTCGGCAATACGAAATCGAACGAATTCGAATCGGTGGAACGTGCGATAAATGAGTCACACGTTACGTCATAAGTTCTACGTCAGAATATTAACTAATTGCAAATGTTATCTTTAAAATGCTAAAATAGTCCTCTTTTTTGTAAAATATCGCTAAGATATTTGTAATAATAAATAAAATTATAAAAATGCATTCCGTAACCTTACAGGTTACAGGCCGCAAATATAGGTTTAAAGCGTATCTAATTTAATCTATTTAATTTTTATATAAATCGAAAAATATTATGTTACCTACGTTACGCGAGTTTTCATTATTAAAATTTGTACGAAAAATGTTAAAATGGAGGGAAAAAGAACTCGCAATTTCCGGATAGCATAAATTTCCAAGATGGCGTCGGCAACAATACGAAATGGAACGAATTCGAAATTGTCGTTGCAATGCGTCACGCGTTACGTCACGAGTTTTACGTCATAGATGTAATATTTCGAGTATTTTCATTGCATTTTTTTT
>NW_019384551.1:374393-401480 GCF_000671375.1 Centruroides sculpturatus | reverse complement strand
TTCTTCATCACAATAATACAAGATAAAATTCAAATATATTTACTATACAATCACACAAAAAATTATAAATAATACATCATATATATTGTTATTACATATTATATTATATATAACATAATAATAATATCAGAATTCTCAATAAAATATATTAAAATTAATATTATAGAAGGAATGAAAAGATATATAAAATCAGTATAATAAGGAAACATTATTATTGGTAAATTTCCAAAAATTCATAATAAATTTAGTATGGAATTGATAAAGGAAAGTTGTTTTGATTTGGAATTAATCAATACCAATAATAAATAGTCTACTTGTATATGTAAAACTGTATAAATGTATGTACTATTTGATAATTGAAATAGCAAGCTAAGAATTAATTTTTTAAAATAAATCCTGTTAAGGAATGAAAAGAGATATAAAATCAGAATAATAAGAAAACATTATTGGTAAATTTTCAAAAATTCATAATAAATTTAGTATGGAATTGATAAAGGAAAGTTGTTTTGATTTGGAATTAATCAATACCAATAATAAATAGCCTACTTGTATATGTAAAACTGTATAAGTGTATGTACTATTTGATAATTGAAATAGCAAGCTAAGAATTAATTTTTTTAAATAAATCCTGTTATCAATAGATAGACATTATAAATTCATATTAATTACTCATTGATAATTTTAAAACAAGATTATATTATGATTTAAACTCTCTGCTAATGTTTTTCTTAAATGTTTATAATTTATCTTGATATGAAATAAATATAATTTGAAGGACTAATTTATTACTTTTAATTAAAATTGCAATTCGTATTATTTTGAATGCGTGAATGAATAACATTACATTTCAAGCATCATTCTACTACAATAAATTCTTAGATTCATCAATGAGGATTCTAAACTTTTATATGCCATTTTCTACTGCATCAATGTATAGAATAGATAACAATTTAGAATGAAAATAAAAAAAGTCTTACCTTTCTTTTGTTTTGCTTCTTGTTAATTGTTTGAGCAAAGAAGTTTTTAACATGATTCCATGTCTCTTTGGAAAGTGGATTATAAAATTTGAGAATTATACTTCTTCCTAGAATAATTTAAGAATTTAATTATTAAGAATAGAAGAGATCAAGATAATTCATTAACTAATTAATTAATTTAATATTAAAATCATTTTCTAATACAAAACATTTATTGTTTCATTCAAAAGAATATAAGACAATATGCAAGCGAATATCATTTATAATCTGATAATTTAATTCGATGCTAAGTGGAAACAACCTTAAATATTTTAAATAAAAATTTAAGACTTTTACATTTAATATTCTATCGACAATTATTCAATTTTGATCGCTTATAAATAAAAAAAACGTTACATTGCCTGCGTTATTCGGGTATATGTAATTAAAACTCTCGAAATGGAGGGAAAAATAACTAGCAATTTCCAGAAAACTTTCTATTTCAAGATGGCGTTGGCAATACGAAATCGAACGAATTCGGATCGGTGGAACGTGCGATAAATGCGTCACACGTTACGTCATAGGTTCTACGTGAAAATATTAACTAATTGCAAATGTTTTCTTTAAAATGATAAAATAGTCCTCTTTATTTGTAAAATATCGCTAAGATATTTGTAATAATAAATAAAATTATAAAAACGCATTCCGTAACCTTACAGGTTACAGGCCGCAAATCTAGGTTTAAAGCGTATCTAATTTAAATTATTTAATTTTGATATAAATCGAAAAATATTAAGTTACCTACGTTACGCGAGTTTTCATTATTAAAATTTGTACGAAAAATGTTAAAATGGAGGGAAAAAGAACTCGCAATTTCCGGAAAGCATAAATTTCCAAGATGGCGTCGGCAACAATACGAAATGGAACGAATTCGAATTTGTCGTTGCAATGCGTCACGCGTTACGTCACGAGTTTTACGTCATAGATGTAATATTTCGAGTATTTTAATTGCATTTTTTAAAGGAAAGTTTATTTTTAACAAATTCTTTTCTCTCGGATTTGGCAGAATATTTGTTAAATGTAAAACTTCGCTAAAAAGAAAATTTACTCAGATTACATTACAAGTGGTTGGGGTTTGATTGGAAACAATTGCTTCCACCATTGTAAGATCGGGAATTTACAACATATTTCATACAACTGAAAGTTTTAATTTATATTGCCACAATATTTTCTTAACTGTGAAAGAATGGGTAGCTGCACTTCCTTCTTGCGGATTGATTGTGTAATTTACATAATAAACAACAACCCAGCACATTTCTATTACCAAATGATCTGTCAGATTATCTATTGGGCTATGTTGAGCCTAATAACTAATTACATAAGAAATCAATTTGGCTAGAGGTAGGTGCTTTAGCTGCTCTCCTAATAAATTTAATAATTAGAATTAAATTAATGTTAAATTTAGAATATTCTGAAAGGACATTGTCCATTGTCTATCCCAAAGGATATTGTCCAAAGGAAATAATTGTCCAGAATGGGACTCAAATCCACAACTCCTGATTAGTTTAGAGATGCATTGTAGGTTACACTACCCAGATTCTATATGATTTTTATTTCCAAAACGGTTAGTGGATTTAGATATAAGTATAGTTGGTCACTTAAAATTGTGTTGTTGTTGTTGTTTTATTAAATTAAAGAATCAACAAAAAAGAAAAATATTCCTAGAAAAACACTATTCTAATCTGTTTAATAGTGGAATCTGATGGTCGGAGGTAATATCCTGGAAATGTTTAACAGATCATTTTTATTTATGAATTAAACACCTTGATAATATGTTTTTTTGCATGAGTGCTTTTCATTGGATATATTGTTGTGTATATTATAATATTGGATATTTAAAAATAGTTGTAAAATCCTGGAATGGAAATAGTCAAATCAAATAATGAAGTGATGTACAGTACATTAACTGATGACTATTCAATAAACACTTCAGTTTAATTAAGGCATAAAAATGAAGTAAGAATATAGTTTGTATATATATTTTTGGCCAGAATAGGTCTACATGTAATAAAGTCAGATACAGAGTATATTGTTTGGGTTCTTATAGTTTTATCTCTTATCCCATTGTTAGCATATGAGCCTTGAACATTACCACCAGAGTACGTTTGAGCCAAATTCTGGATAAGGTTTCTATAGTAACCTGTTTTATAGCAATATATTCAAACTGTTATAGTCATTTGCCATTTCAGTAAAATCTGTACAATGGGTAAAGGGTCTTTTTGTCAGGGCTCTAAAAGCAGCTATTTTGTATACATCAGGGGTTATTGGAGCTTGCAGATATAAATAATGGTGGGTGTGATGGTTTGTAATATAAATTTGGATGAATATTTTAATTTCTATTGTTGATTTTAAGATCCAAAAAAATGTACCATTTAGTTGCTGGCATGGTCTAATTTAATACAGTCCATAAGGATTGTCATTCATTTGTTGTATGAAGCCATTTATATCTGGTTTTGTTTTCCATATAATAAAGATATCTTCCACATATCTTTTGCACATAAGCATACATGGTAGAGTTGATAAAATCATTTTTCCAATAATATTATATCTGACAAAGGATCCCAGACAAGAGGCTATCCACAGGTGCCCTCTCTTTTGAACATATGTCTTGTAATCATAGTGAAAGAAAGAGGAATAGCATGAAATATGTGCTTAAATCAAGATAAATTTGCAATTGACTTGCTTATTGCTTTTATGTAATAAATGTCTAAGAGGGCAAAAATTTGTTGTAATTTGTATTAAGTGGCACACAGATACAGTATAAAGTCTAAGACTGTAATATAAACATCTCCTATAAGTTGACTACCACTAATCATCAATTATTTGCTCTGTTTTACTGATGGATAATGTATAGGTTTTTAAATAATCTTTAAATAGATTATGAATAGCATTTTCTAAAAGGCAAGTACGCAGCATGGCATTACAGTTCATATAGTGTTGCCTGATTTATGGATCTTTGAATGCAAAAAGTTTAGGAGCATTAGCAGAATTTGCCATTACACTATCTAATTTTAAGGTTCAAAAAATCTAAATTCAATAAATACAACACCAAAGCTATGTATGTGTGTGTGTGTGTGTGAACCCACACAGACTTTATAATTATAATCATTAACATTATATCAATAATAATACATAAAAAGTAATTACAAAAGATAATTAAAAGTAGGTAAATACATTATATCCCTCTCAGAATTTATGCAAAGAATTACTCTATAATAAAAATATTTTGGAATTAACTGATTGTGTGATATGACTTTTTTGTCTTGACTGGTATAGTTTGTATTATTGCATTATTAAAGTCTTTAATAAACTTTGAAAATTTACGCTCTTATATGATTGCATAATTTTTAGCTGTAAACTGAGTTTAATCAATGTCCCAAATTTAGCTAAAAGAAATATTACTTATTTACATATTAGCTACTCTTAATCTCGATATACTCTATCTCAATCATTTAGAACTTATTTTTGTTAGAGAGTAACAAAACAAACAAATTCTTGTTTACTACGACAAAGTGAATGCCTCAATGAATGCCAGTCTTCACAGCAACATCTGTCTGCCTGAATCCCTGATTCTGCTGAATTTAATGCCACTTTTATTCCATCATTTATGGATTGATGGTTTGACAAATGGTCACACTCCAGCAATCAATAATTAAGGATTTCATTAAGGATTTTGAATTTCCTTTCAATCTTGGAATGAACTTTTAAAATCATTGAAAGACTAGGAGACACTTCCACCATGATGTTTTTTCCCTTCAGTGTTTTTGTTTGATGACATTACCTACTTTAAATTACTGAAGAACAATAACTACAGTATGGTAAGGATGCATTGAACTGAGACTCTCTGTTTTCCTCTTCCTTCATGTAACTTCCCAGCATCATTTCTATTATCTTCCTGTTTGGCAGTTACCTAGTATTGATCACAAAACTATTTATAAGTCTTTCAGTGTTTGTTTTTTGGGATCTTTCCAGAACATTCTGAATATGTAGTATGTAACCAACTGTCCGATCAACCCATTCAAAAACTCTAAAGTCAGTTCCTTGATTTGACAGGTCTTTCAGGCAGTTTCTTTTGAGTTGACATCCTTGACACTTCCCAACTCCTGTCATTCAATTCTCCGATTCCATCAATTTTTTTCTATATCAGGGAATTTCAGCATAAGGTCCAGAAAACTATTTTAGATTAATGAAAGTTTTCTTACAATGAACTTTCTTAGGTCAAGAATTCTTAAAGCATTAGTCATATGGGCAACAAACTAGGAATTCAAAATTTTTTCACTATACAGTAGAGTTGATTATCTGAAAAATTGATTAACAAAAGTCAACTTCAGAAAGTACTACTGGCACTGGTAGAGTATACATTGCCCCATTACTGCTATTCTTGGGGTCAGCATTAACCTTCTGCACAGTATTTCCTTCAATTGTTAGAGAAAGTATCAAAGAGAGCTAGTGGAGTTATCAGGAAATGATCATCTTTATAAAGTTGAGTTTTCAGAGACCTGTTTAAAAGACTTGAAATTATTCCTTTTGAAGCATATACAGAGAGTTTAAAGAAGTCCTTGTGGTGCTTTTCAAGGTTTGGGGTTCATTTCATTTTGTGTTTGGTGGGAGACCACAGACCCTGAGTCTGAATCACTCTCAACCTTTAGATATCCCTTCCTTCAGGAGGGTTCGATCCTCCAGACCTGTCTCTTTATTTTGTCACATAACCCTGCCACACTTGTAGAGGTGATGGAATTCACTCTCCAGGAGGTGATAAACAAATGGACAGATAGTATGATGGAGCAGATTACATTGGTCAACATCACCACACAAAGAAGCAGACATGATCTTCTCTGGGTACAACCAACAAGGCAGGCAAGCTACACCAGCCCATCACACAGCGAGAGATGTATGTGTTGTCAGCAGGAAAGTATAGAAACAGCTAGTATAGAGACAGAAATATAACTGTCGACAGTTGAGAGGACTACCTAATAATTTTAGATAATTTGGAGTTTTGCCAATGGTACCTAACCAATCAAGTGCATTGGTGTGAAGTTTGAATGGATTGTTTTTGCAGTGTGTTAAACATGTTTTTTAAAATTTATCTGTATCATTGAAATAAATAATACATAAGTTGTAAAGTTCTGTTTTTTAACAATAAATTAATTTTTCTAAGTAAAATTGTAATTCATATTATTCTAAATGGCATAAATGAATAAAATTATTATTCAAACATCATTCTACTACAATAAATTCTTAGATTCATCAATGAGGATTCTAAACTTTTATATACTATTTTCTACTGCATCAATGTACAGAATACATAACAAATTAGAATGAAAATAAAAAAGTCTTACCTTTCCTTTGTTTTGCTTCTTGTTAATTTTTTTAGCACAAGAAGTTTTTAAAATGATTCCATGTCTCTTTGGAAAGTGGATTATAAAATTTCAGAATGATACTTCTTCCTAAAAGAATTTAAGAATTTAAATATTAAGAATAGAAAAGATCCAGATGATTCATTAGATAATTAATTAATTTAATATTAAAATCAGTTTTTAATACAGGACATTTATTGTTTCATTCAAAAGAATATAAGACAATATGCAAGCGAATGTCATTTATAATCTGATAATTTAATTCGATGCTAAGTGGAAACAACCTTAAATATTTTAAGTAAAAATTTGAAACTTTTACATTTAATATTCTATCGACAATTATTCAATTTTGATCGCTTATAAATAAAAAACGTTACATTGCCTGCGTTATTCGGGTTTATGTAATTAAACATTTACGAAAAATCTCGAAATGGAGGGAAAAATAACTCGCAATTTCCAGAAAACTTTCTATTTCAAGATGGCGTCGGCAATACGAAATCGAACGAATTCGAATCGGTGGAACGTGCGATAAATGCGTCACACGTTACGTCATAAGTTCTACGTCAGAATATTAACTAATTGCAAATGTTTTCTTTAAAATGCTAAAATAGTCCTCTTTTTTTGTAAAATATCGCTAAGATATTTGTAATAATAAATAAAATTATAAAAACGCATTCCGTAACCTTACAGGTTACAGGCCGCAAATCTAGGTTTAAAGCGTATCTAATTTAAATTATTTAATTTTGATATAAATCGAAAAATATTAAGTTACCTACGTTACGCGAGTTTTCATTATTAAAATTTGTACGAAAAATGTTAAAATGGAGGGAAAAAGAACTCGCAATTTCCGGAAAGCATAAATTTCCAAGATGGCGTCGGCAACAATACGAAATGGAACGAATTCGAATTTGTCGTTGCAATGCGTCACGCGTTACGTCACGAGTTTTACGTCATAGATGTAATATTTCGAGTATTTTAATTGCATTTTTTAAAGGAAAGTTTATTTTTAACAAATTCTTTTCTCTCGGATTTGGCAGAATATTTGTTAAATGTAAAACTTCGCTAAAAAGAAAATTTACTCAGATTACATTACAAGTGGTTGGGGTTTGATTGGAAACAATTGCTTCCACCATTGTAAGATCGGGAATTTACAACATATTTCATACAACTGAAAGTTTTAATTTATATTGCCACAATATTTTCTTAACTGTGAAAGAATGGGTAGCTGCACTTCCTTCTTGCGGATTGATTGTGTAATTTACATAATAAACAACAACCCAGCACATTTCTATTACCAAATGATCTGTCAGATTATCTATTGGGCTATGTTGAGCCTAATAACTAATTAGATAACAAATCAGTTTGGCTAGAGATAGGTGGTTTAGCTGTTCTCCTAATAAATTTAAAAATTAGAATTAAATTAATTTTAAATTTAGAATATTCCGAAAGAAAATAATTGTCCAGAATGGGACTCAAATCCACAACTCTTGATTTATTTATTAAAATATTGTTTTCTAATCCTCGGTGTTCTAAGTAAAATGTCACGTCCGAGGGAAACCCACCCGTCGCCGGCCGTTTTCGGTTTTAACGACACTCTAGTTAATTAGGTTGGAAATCAATTATTTCTGAGTTATATTTTCTTTGTCTGGGATGTTTTTATAATTTTTATACAATTAATAGGTTTTATATTTCATATTTAATAATAATTTAAAAGTCTATAGGCCTATATAAAAGCTAGCGGATTAGCCTAGCGTAGGTCAGTTAAAACATCAACAGCAAACATTAAGATTATTATATCATTTTGTACTTCTAACCTGTAAACACTATCATATTATAGTGTGTACTTTATATTTAGTTTATATAGTTTGTCTTTTTTTTTTCATTTCTTTTGATGCTAATTAGAGTATTTTCTTACGTGCACACGTTCGATATTTCGCAAAAACCCAAATAAATAGTATACTTCAAAAATAGTATAGTAGAAAGCGACTTTCTCAAGGTATTTTTTAACTGTCTATTTCCATTCCGCAGGGTGAATTTAAAAAAAAAAACCGTTTATAGTTTGCATTCTCATGGCGTACCCTAACTGTGTACCAAATTTCAACTTTTAACTCCTAATCGTTTTTGCTCTGGGTTTATTATTATCATTATCATCATATCAACCCATTTCGATTATATTAGATTTGCTAACAGGTGGGTCTATTTCTTTTCTTTTCTTCAAGATGGCGTCGGCAATACGAAATCGAACGAATTCGAATCGGTAGAACGTGCGATAAATGCGTCACACATTACATCATAAGTTCAACGTCAGAATATTAACTAATTGCAAATGTTTTCTTTAAAATGCTAAAATAGTCCTCTTTTTGTAAAATATCGGTATGCTATTTAATAATAAATAAAATTATAAAAACGCATTCCGTATCATTACAGCTTACAGGCCGCAAATCTAGTTTTAATAAAGCTTATCTAATTTAAATTATTTAATTTTTATATAAATCGAAAAAATATTAAGTTACCTACGTTACGAGAGTTTTCATTATTAAAATTTGTACGAAAAATGTGAAAATGGAGGGAAAACGAACTCGCAATTTCCGGAAAGCATAAAATTCCAAGATGGCGTCGGCAACAATACGAAATGGAACGAATTTGAATTTGTCGTTACAATGCGTCACGCGTTACGTCACGAGTTTTACGTCATAGATGTAATATTTCGAGTATTTTAAACGGATTCCGCTCGCGCGGAGATACGCGGGGTAATAAAAGAACGCACTTTAACAAAAAGTTCGAGACTGTACGCACACAACGAGTTTTCAGTTCTTGAGATTTGAATTGGATGTTTCATATACAATAAAGAATAAGTATTGTAATGTATTAATCGTATCAGTATCATAATCGTATCATAGTTATAGACTTTTTAATTGAAAATGAGCGTTTTGAATAGAAACTGTTAACTATGATTTAAAAAAAGAAATAAATATGGCGGCATTTTTTTTGCATGCGGTTCTTCTCTCTTGGTTACAACTTTCATTATTCGTCTTAAAAAACGATATCCTTTAGCCAATCACAGATATTATTCTACTTGTTCATAATTTTAAAGTTACGACCGCTAAAAAGTAATTAAAAAACTTAATACCATAGTTATTTTTTCTGTTAACTTCATTAAACATTCTATAATCATTCAAAGCCTTCACGGAGATGGAATGTAAGCGAAGAAAAAAAAAGACATCAAATCTACATAAAATTCCGTAATTTTTTTAATACGAATATTTTACATAACGTTAATAATGTGTATATTATTACATAAATTATTATTCGGATAGAGGATAATAATTTTTTAATACGAATATTTTACATAACGTTAATAATGTGTATATTATTACATAAATTATTATTCGGATAGAGGATAAACATAACATTCTCACAGAAAGTCTGTTCGAACTTCCTGGTATCGGTCCGATCACAAGGAAGTCAAAACTCGTCTGTAATCCGTCAAGGATCATCGTGAAATAATATGCAAATTATCCTATGAAGTCGCCGCTCTGTAATTGCATCCATCATGCCAATCTACATATAATAAATGAGAAATTGCTGCAGGAACTTAGACATGTGCGCCGGATCATTAAAAAAAATGCATACGAGGAATCTTAAATCGTGTTTTTATACTTTTATTTTTCCATAATCGTAAAAAAAGTTAATGCTATTCAAATTTAATTAATTAATTACGATACTTTAATAAATATTGCTTAATTAATGTTTGTTATAAAATTTTTTTAAAAAAATTGTAGTTCATAAAATTGTTGATAGATGGTGGAATGTGTTACTCTATTTATTTGGAAGAGTGAAATTTTTCATTTTATTTTATGTATTTTAAATTAAATTTAGAAATTTTTAAATTATTTTTTATATGGCATAACGTTATACATCTGTATCAGATGGCTTAAAAGTAGTTTATTATAAGATGGTATCAGGTCCATGCTCATTTTTCTTTTTAGAGACATCTGCTGCATTTATTGTCTACGAAAGTCAATTATTATAATTTATTTAGATAGAATGAAAATTTTATTTGAAGATATTCTCTGAATCTTATATTATAGAAAGTTAGATTTGCAGATTACTACAATCGTACTAACAGATGGCGCCACGTTTGAGAAAGTGCAGAACACAAGAACCACTTGTAGAAGCCGGGTTACAAGTTCGTTCAACGGCGGTTAATCGTTCATTCTTTTAAAAATGAATTTTTAATGGAGGGCCACACAAAGAAAGTAATTATTGTGAATATCCAACATCTGTCCACTGTATTTTTTGCTTCAAAAATTACAGTTAAACCATTCAAGACACCACTGATTAATATATTCCTTACAACTAACAACAGACATCCGATTGTTCTTGGTTTCTAAAAAAAAAGAAACAAAATTCCGTTTTTTTTTTTGTTTCGGTTAACTTATATGAATGTAATTAGAGTAGACGAATAGTAAAAAAGTGGACATTTTTATTAAAAAAAAATATGTATATATAGAAAGATGACTCGAAGTTTATTGACTTTTTAAAACAAAATTAGATTCGTTATTTATAGTTTTGAGTGGAACACGTGTTTGTACATTATGTAAATTAAGTTTGAATCTCTGTATTGTATAAAGGAATTTCTATTTAAAATATTCTCTTTGTTAATTATGTAATGAAACTTTCCAGATGCTTTTCCTCCATGTTACGAATTTGGGGTGGAATCACGTTGTCAACAGATTCTACAGTTCGCTCCTTCACATATATTATATAAATTGTTTATATCCAAGATGCGACACGTATTCCGTGATCGGAATTTTGTTACTTTATATACAGTAGTTATAAAATAATCGCTTTACCAAATAGAGGGAAGGGTTGACAGTATCATAATTATCCTTGTAATGTCAAGGTGTGTTCCCACACCAAAAGTTCGAGGGCCCATCTGCTTTCGGGCGAAATTCGACCAGTCAGGAACTGTACAGTTTTATGCAGGAGCAGCTGCATCCCTCCCCGTAACTCCTTGAATATACCTCGCAGATTCATGAAAAATGCGGGGAACTTTAAAAGGATCAGTCATCCGCATTTAATGTTTTTGGACACTCCCCGAACGATAATCTTAATCTGTAACTAATCTAACTTGTATTATTTAAAATATTCTTTCCCACAGATATCATTTTCCTTATGACAAAATAATATAAGGAAAGAATATTGCTGTTATAGAATAATTGTATGTAAAAGATACACAAAACGAAATATAGGACCGGTTCTGGGCGGGATGGGTCCTGACTCGCTGTCAACCCCGTAAGGAAATAGGTATAATGATATATTGCAGATGTGGATAAATGAGTTTTTGGGGAACAAAAATTGAAATTCTAGAAGTTGGTATTTTCGTTTTTCGACGAGGTTATTACTTTTCTGGATAGGTTTACTTATTTTTAGAAGTCATAAGCATAAGATTTTTAAAATAATTTTAAATTTTGAAGCTTTTATTTTTTTATATTGTTTTTAAAGAAAAATTAGTTTTAATGTACAAAATAATGTACTGTACCATTCATTCGAAAAATACTACAGAAATTTGACAGAAGTTTCTAAAAATCGATGATTTTAAGAGAATTTCTGCAATGAAAAATGTTTACAAGAAAAACATTAAGATGTTTATTTACATCATTTATATTACAACAGACTTCACATTCATTAAATTAACAATAACGACAGCCTTATCCGCAGATACACTTCAATTTTGTACATCTAAATCTGCGAATTTTTTTTTATAGCAAACAATATACAGTACAAAATTCATATTATTGTTCCATCTTATTAAAACCCACAATAGTTTTTACAAACATCAATCTAAAAATTTACTCTACCCATAAAAATAACCGAACATCACGCACAAAACTTTTTTCCCTCTTATTCTCTTAATATCCAGAACACGAAGAGTATCACAATGTTTATAGTGGAGCTCGACTGACAACTCGATGACAAGTAAAGTGCGTGTGGTATTGGATTGAGATGGTTATCCGAAATATGCCGACATTGTACCAGAGGAAGCTGGTACGATGTGGGGCGCCTCGATGGACTAGTGGGCCTGAAATCGGTGTCCAACTTCCCTAGATATAACAGTGAATTGCCGTGATGATCTATGTCTATTCTAACAACATTATACTCCAGACTTGGTATTCGTATGCCGAGGTTCAAGCATCCTCCCGTTGATGTCACATCCTGAGTAACGTTAGCTTCCCAGGAACCGCTTCGACCGCATAGATTTCCACTGTGCCTATTGACACCGGCCACGAAAGAATCTTTTTGAAGAGTCAGAAAACCCCTATAAACGTTAAAGTTATATTCGGTGGCACCCGCGAATTTGTTGGATGGTTGAATCTCTATAAACTTGCCTTCGGCCTCCAGAAGAAAAGTGGGTGTTGCACAGTTCGGATCGGCATAATACTGATAACTACCCTTCCAGTTATCTCTGTTGAACTGTAGCTGACGTGTTAGGAACATTCCCAGTGGACGTATCTCGCATCTGGTACTGATCCATTCTCCATTCAGGTATACAGGCAATCTCGGACGTGCAGGAAGTTGCGGTGGGGATAATTCGTGAGATTTACTGACTAGATGGCATACGTGGCATCCTACACTCTGAAATAAGTAAAACGTATATACATATAAAACAAATTGAAGCCGATATTCGTAGGCTTATGTAAATAAATTGGCGTTCGAATTAAAAATGCAGTAAGTGAATTGCAGATAGGTTTAATCATCTACATCGCGGTTTGTCATGTAAGAAGGTAATTATCATCACGTATGACAATCACTCATCCCAACCTGATCATTAATAACGTGAGAAACACAATTTATCCAATTATCGCGTGTCATAAGGTTATTTCGGTTGTCAAAAAACGTATTGTCGGCTTTAAAAGATGGATGTTGACGTCGTCTGGGGACGATGTGGTGATAGAAGTCTCCTATAATCTCCGTGCATATTTAAATAGAAATTTGATCTATCTGACTTGTATCCTGTGATATTAACCTGTTTCGTTGTGTTATGTAAGACTTCTTCAGATAAATTATCGGAAAGTAGGTTAGGGAAATTTATGACAACCTCCAAAACTCGCCCATCTTTTCGAATAATTGAATATTTGCCCGAAACCACTACGGCAGAGGGAAGAAAAAGAGGAACTGCGGGATATTTCAACCAATGATCGTCTTTCTTTCGGGATATAATAAAGATCAGTGGGTGGTCTTCGTAAAACAGTCGGGTAGACAAAAGAACAACTCGCATACTTCAAGTCTCAGCGGGTGAAAAGGACATGTCATAGTAGGTACAGTGCCGCCGGGTATATCAAAAAGTGGATATCTGAGATTTTTTTTATAATTATCAGTTTTACATGTTAATTAATTTCATTCAAATACGTTCTTTTTTTTTCTTTACTGGAGGTTTAATAGCCGCAATTTGCGTAAACTTAATTTTTTTCCCTATTGCAACTATCTTTGTCATAAATTATGTTTTCCCCCTCCCGCTACAGATTCCAGCACTACTACATATAGAACTTTTCAGTTTATTTATAAGAGAAACCGGCTGTTTAATGCATCACTTATGACACTTCTTTTTTTCTATTTTTTTAAATGTAGTTCTATTGGTATTATTATGGCACATTGTTGGCCCGCCATAAAAGCGGGTGTATAACTACTCAACAGTTAACTAGATGTAGCGCGTCTGGAGGTCCTGTCTCTTGACGGCTTGACGAAGATGCATGACAAACGTCGTCGTCTCTTTTGCCCCTTCTGGAAAACAAGACACGACTTACAGGGCATAGACGACTATCGATGACAGTAAGGTCGAGCATAAACGTAGCCATTTGTCTCTTCCAAACCCTCACACGTCGTAACCCATTTTTGCGCTTACCTGATGCGAATGAGAGTTTATTTTGAATGGGGCTTTAAGGGGGTTAAAGGAGGAAAAACCAGTATGAGCTTCCCGACGAAAGCTTTAAATTAATTCTAAGCCAAGATTCCGTAGATGCGAGGGGGAACAAAATCTTAAAATAACATGGCAAAGACGATGTTATTTTAAATCTAATTTATGACCTCAGTCACATTGTTTTGATCTCGATCGGAATTTTATTGGATGAGATAGCAAACGAGTTCATGTAACACGCGATTTTAGCGTTTTATAGTCTAGGGATTAGAAGTAATTCTAAATTCTAATCAGGATCGGATAAGTTGGTTTTTACGGGTGGAGGCAACGCCCTCTTAAATCTTTCGAATCGGATAATAAAACATCCTTCCTCCTTTCAACTTTGTTTCTTCTATCTTTAAATTCACTTAGCGCGTTACATCAGAAGTTACTAGGATCTTAAATTATATCGATAATTATTTAAACCTCATAAATAAGCACCGATTTATATTTATGGAAAAATGTTTAACTTACCTTTGAATTAAGCAACGGTGCTTGATAACTAGTTGGCCTATAAAAATTTCGTTTGTTCACGT
The DNA here is from genome assembly GCF_000671375.1 of Centruroides sculpturatus. NCBI lineage: Eukaryota > Metazoa > Arthropoda > Arachnida > Scorpiones > Buthidae > Centruroides > Centruroides sculpturatus. The sequence continues at coordinate 386,614 of NW_019384551.1, read as the reverse complement.
CATTGTGTACGTCACCCAAAAACAGTTCGATTCTAGTAGGATGGGGCTTATGGCGATGGTGCAGAGCTTTTCTATGTTCTACACGCATTAATTGAAGTTCGTTAAAGGTTATGTGTAGAGAACTTAAACAATCGTAATCTTCGATAACGTCGTTCCTACTTCCATTTCCGTTTTCTACGTAACTATATATTCTGTATCTCTTGTACGGCCGCCAATTCGAACGAATGTGATTCGGACAGGAGCGATTTATCCTGTGAGCCAAGCTTTCGGCCACGTCGCTACTGTAGGCGATTAGATTGACCCGAGTGGTGACATAATCGGTTTCCATCGCACCGGGAACGATCCAGGATGCTCTAGAGAGATGATAATGACCCCATGCAATGATGGAATAAGCTGGTAAAGTGCAAGAATCATCCATATAATAGAACTGATGCAAGACAAATGTTTTGTTTGAGAAAAACTGATAACGTCTCAGGAGAAAATCTGGTCCTGGACGTACTTCACAGCTGAAAAGTTAATAGTACGAAATAAGTTTTCTAAATTTCGAATATATATTTTATTATTACTTTTTTAATGTAACGCTTACAGGCCTATAATTTTTATTTTGATTTAAATTTTCTTAGCAATAATCAATATTAAATTCTTAATTTTGTATCTTAAAACGTAGTGTCAGTCTTTTTATTTGCAGAATATTTAGAACATTAGTAGTGTGCTACTTGTGTTGTTTGCTTAACTTTAAACACGCTAAAGTAGCAGACTACTAGATCATATTAGTGTTTACTGGACACTGAGTCGCCTCGACGTTTCATTAATGGCATAATGCCACTTCAGAGAAATATACAGTAGTATTTTCAAATATATTCTAGGAAAGTTAAGAGTGAATCTTTTAAACGATATCAATAGAGCCACATTCTTCAGATTATATAGTAGAAAAGGGCTTAGACACTGCATAATCGAATGCATTCGCCCAAACTTTATATAAAAATCTCGAGATTTTAAAAGAAGTGAAAAACAAACATCGAGTAGTTTTCCAGCTGTTGGTTAATACATTAGAGTGGAACCACTCCTAGGTTTGGACGGAGGAGGGTGACAGTTGGTCACGTGCTGCCACATCAAGGTCACTTTTGAATAGGGAACGGCATGTAATTACATATACCCACTTCGGCAGCACGTCATCGATACTGCTAAATACGCTTCTGGGGCAAGTGAAATTAATATGTCTCAATTTTTAAATGGTTTAGCTGTCAATAGATATCGATTTCTACGCTAATATACTGACTGCAGTTAAATGCTTTAAAGATCTCGCAGGCACGTTAACCGCTATGGAGCTTTTCTCGTGTTACCTTTTAAATTCGTTTCTGCTTTAGTATAAAGCGCTTTAGGTGAGACAAAGAGCGTATTAGGGAGTAGCGAAACTTTCATTTAAACGCGAAACTTATCTTGTTCACGCCGAATCAATCCTGGAACATGTCTTCTGCAAAAGTGAACTTGTGACATGAACTGTCGACACATCATAGTCATATCTGCTAAACAGGCGTCAGCCTGTTCGTCTACTGCTCGAACGCATCATTCAATAGATCAAAGGTAAATAAACCATCGTCGACGACTCGTTCCAATATATTTTCTCGTCTGCTTAATCTATGCTGATCCATGCAAGTCATTTCTATGAAATTAATGAAAATGCGATTATTCACGGCTTCATTTTTGTTCTGCACAAAAGCACTTCTTCCGGTAGACAGATGACGGACAAAAGAAAAACCTAGCGAGATAGGCATACAATAGGGAATGTGGGTGGTCTCTACTAAATTGAGTTTCTTTTTTTCGAAGCTTAATCAAAATTATCTTTCTTAATTTATTTTATTACTAGTAGATATGCTTTGGTATTATTATTTCTTCTTATTTTTGTATTAGATGCTGTTCTTGTAATTCTATACCATAAATGATAAATCTTCAGAAAGGCGGAGAAAATAAGGATCGGTTTTCTGTTTAAACAAAATCCAAACTGTTCTTTCCTTCCTTGTCAATTTAATTACGCTCATTAAGAATTATTTAATCGTCGTTTTTTAACGTCCGATAAAGTAACGATTCCTGAACTGAGGTTCAAAGAATAGAATCGTATTTTATAAAAATATAATTCAAAATCGAAGTTTGGCAGAGATATGACTTTTTGAAAGAAGCAACTGGTAGGGAGGAGTCTGTGCAGATTCATCCATGTGAAAGATCACGACTTATGAGAAAAGAGGATTTCATGCTCGCTCGATCTCTGCAAACTGACTCCATTGGAGCGATAAAGTCACAGCACCGTGATCAATACTTATCACACTCTTCCATTAAGAGCACAAACCTTCTTCCCTTCTCACTCTCTTAAGACTTAATCCAGCACATTACAGATGTTCCAGGCTTCGATACATTTCTCCCAGTAACATTCTTGGCATAGTTTATGCATAAATATTTTATTATTTCGGTAACGAGCTTATCATCTTTCATCATTTCAAATCGAAAAGCCCAACCCCAACTAATAGCCAGGCTACTCCACCCGCAGTTCCTAGTATAAAACTACACAACGGATAATGAACGGCCTCATTACATCATTAACTCCTCCCCGGTTAAATCATGAAAATTCGCAAACCCACCTACGATAATTACGGTATCCGAGGCGGAACTACCTGAAATTTTTAACCAAATTTTTCTACTTTCTAAGCGCCATTTCTCAGTAATGTAATCTCTCTTCTCTCACTGTCGTTTAGCGAAACGAAAGTTAAAGCGAGAAGATCGCTTAGGTGTCATTCGATTCCGTTAAGGAGAAGAGCGGGAGGGAGAAACCCCGCTGATTCTGAAAGCAATGTAAACATCGGGTGGATATTTCCTGCATTTAGACACTTGGCAACTCAAACTGTCAAGTGAGAAATACCCCCACCGTGATGAAGTTTAAAGTCCTGACAGGTAGAATAACCTTGCATTGATTTAACATTAGCGGATCCACTCCCCGTTTTAAAAGCGCACGGTTTACAGAAATTCTACTAAAGATTACATCTGCAATGATTAAAAATGTTTTAAAAAATTGCATAAAGAATAAAAGAAAACGCTATTTAATAAAGATAAACATCGTCTAATTTCAACTTAAGCGAGAATAAAGTACAATTCATAATAAACAAGTAACTTAGACTGTTATGATTTATACCTCTCGACGTTTTCGTTATAATAATAAATGAAAAGTTAAGAGTAAAAATGTAAAAGGATCGCGGGGAATTTAAGTGGAAGCTATAAATAGATCTAAGAACTACAGTAAATGGACTAAAGAGGCTTATTGTTGAACTAATGGGAATGTAATTTACCAACCTTAGTGGGCCAAATCCTTGTGTTTAGCTCTAATATGATTGCAGTTTAAGAAGATAACAATAGTCTAGTATTTAGATGTAATTTAACTATATTCTTCAATAATGTAATTTCCGAATTTAAACAGAAATTAAGTCTAAAAATTTAAACAAAATAATACTCTTTTATAACTAAATATATAATATAATAGGTATTATCCATCTTTCAAAAACAAGGAAAGTGATTATACTTGAAATATAAAATACAGTCGAACCTCCGACAACGGCCACCTTTAAACGGAGGCCATTCTTTCAAGAATTTTTAATTTTTTTTAAGCAAAAATGAGTACAAAATTACCCGCAAACAATGGCCATTTTTAATGTTCCATTCAATGACCGTTTTTCAGAGGTTTGACTGTATATGAGATTAGGAAAAGTGCGTAAACTATATTATGTTAAATACATATTGCCTAAGATATAGATATATATTATAGAAAATAATTTGTACCTTGTATAATAATAGAAAATATAACACTTTATCGTATTGTTTTATTATTTGTCGTGTTATTAAATAGTAAAACAATGCTTAAAAGTTATTGATTATATAAGGTTGTAAAAATATGCACGTTAAATACCTTTCTGGTAGGCATTATCTATCGAATTAAATTAAAATGAATATCGGTTAGTAATATTTTAACGAACGTAGATTAAATAAATAGCAAAAAAAATTGTAAAAACATTATTCTAGAGAGAATTGATCGTATAAAAACAGCTACTTACCTCTCAGAAACCCATTTTCCTAGGACGTCCGGTGGCACTTTGGATGTGACCGTAGCTTGGTTTCGAGCGAATTCTTCTTTCCACTGATGGCATTCGCTATTTTGGCTGCCACTCAGAAAACATTCGGACAAACTCGGATACAAAACTGAAAAAATACATAATAAAATGATTTTAAAATAATAACACTCGTTGACTTCTCGAAAAATCTTTTTTTTTTTTTCTTACTTAAAAGGAAGCTAAATAACGTCCGGTCCATATTGAAATGCTCAATGTGACATTTTCGACAGAGTTTTAACTCGACACCTGTCTGAGTAACTCTCCATTGGTCATTCTACGAGTTGCTATGGTAACACGTGCTATACGTCTGGTCAATCAGATTTATTTTTCCACCAACGGGAGACAGCACCCTCTGACGGTGTAAACACTTATTCCTCATTGGATAAAATCTGTTACGGGTCGTTCAATTAAAAAGCGTGAATGTATCTTATTGGTTAACAATTATCTCACTTTAAATTATTGAGAAATTAATGAATTCGTTACAACCGATAGGAAATTTTATCGTGGTTTGTTTTCCTGAATAGGAAGTTTTAATTATGCTTGTGTATCGTGTGTAAAAAAAAATACAGTTGAGTTATTTGACGATTGGTCATTTTAGATTTAAAAAATCGCACGTTTCGTTTGAATTTTGTGTGTAAAAAAAAGAGAAAAAAAACGGGAATTCAGTACATTTTTCTCTTCGAAACAATGACAGATTCATTATAGTCTGTAAAATTAAAGTTTACACTCGAAAATAAAAAAAAAGTTTTGTTTGCGTGACAGAATTAAGTGAGAAAGTAGAGATTAAATAATTTGCGTTAAGTATAGGTTTGCTTTTACTCTCAGCATTATTATTTTCTACGTTTTTTAAACAAAGATTATCAGATAAAGGCAACGATCCTATTATTTTAGATTACCTGAGAAGAAAATTACGTTTAGACCAGTTTTTAATTCTTTTCATCTTAACTGCAAATTTTCGATATTTACTTTATAATTAGCACGCAAACGGGGATTAAGAGATTTTTATTTCCAGCAATAAACCGGACTGAATAGCCACAGAAAGAGAAAAAAACTTAAGACGATATCTCTTTAAAGCGATTTTTCGCAACGAATCCAGCATTTAAATGCGTCGAAATGTTAAGATTATCATCTAATATCGCTTCTCCGGCCAGAAGCAACAACATAAAGGCGACTACTTTCTTTAATTTAACTTTAAATGGCGTCATCGCGTCCCAATAACTTTTTTTTTTCCCTCTCTCTCTCTCTCTCTCAGCTTATAGTTCTGCCATTCTAATGCTTGTGGAGTTTACCAATTGCGTTATCTTATCTTTATAATAATAAATAAATATATATTAAAATATATATATGTATATTTATAGGACTGTATCACTATATATAACACCGAGAACAGGGGAAAAAATATTTATAAAATGGAAGTAGTAGAGCGCGAAAAGAAATCCGATCAGTTGCTGCTAGTCCTTTTGCACTTCTACTTCTAAAGCAACTTCTACTTTATGTCAACGAAGGATAGTCTTGTTAACAAGTTCTGAGAAACTCAAAACAGATGACATAGTTTACTCAGTTCGTCCTAATCCTAGGGTAAAGCAGCGATCGCGCCCTTGTAAATCCTAACAGCTGTCTCAATATTACCAAAGCCTGCAGAAACGGATAATTCAGCTCCCACTGGTTCAATGCCCTTTACCAATTTTTTTTTTCTTACATGCTATCTATTAGCATGTTTTTAACGCAGGTTTTTCCATAGTTATACTAGAAAATAATATTAATTATCGGAAAGAATTTACTCCGTAAAAATTTACAAAATATAAAGTGCATAAAAAGTCGTGTGTATTCAGAATTTTAAAACAATACTACTGCTTGCTGCCATCTACAGTGAAAATTTATTACTATTTTCAATTTTATCCTCGTTCGGTTGAATTGTTTTAAAATATTAATAAATTTATTAAAACAATTGTAAATTTTCATTTCTGTTGATAAAAAACTTGTTTTAAAAATTAATATAATTTTATACGTTTCTAATAGGCTACAAATACAAATTATTAATAGAAGAACAAGGCATAAAATGGATGCTTGTAAGTGAACAAGTAGCTACGTAAGTAAACCAATGGTATTGTTCGTTTCATATGAAACAGACTATACTATTGGTTAAACAGCTATTTACAAGTTAGAAGCAATCCATCTGTTATTTATTGACTTTTATATTTAATTTGAGGAAACCTTAAATTTATCGTTTAAAAAAAATATATTAAATAATTAGATTAGCATCTTTGCGATATTAAAGACATTTAAATTTTAATGTTATTTAGCTAACATTATTAATTGTTAATAATAAACACTGAAAAGTATTGTTACTGTTTGAGTATTGTTTGTTTAACAATACCAATGAAGAATTTTTAACCGGATTTGACTAATTTTTTTNGTTACATGCAATTATAATTTTCATTCATTCATTAGTTGACATGAGTCTTACAACAATATGTAATTGTTTGTTAGCATAAAGTAATTAAGTTTGTTAAAATATGAAAGAAAACATCAATAAAATTCAACATTCTTATATAAAGACATTTTTATAATTTTATGATTAATAAAAACCAGAAAGAGTTTGAAGGGTAATAATAAACACTGAAAAGTATTGTTACTGTTTGAGTATTGTTTGTTTAACAATACCAATGAAGAATTTTTAACCGGATTTGACTAATTTTTTTATAAAGTTTAATCGCGAGTCATTAATTTGGTTTTTTTTAAATGCCATGCCTATACCGTACTTGATTATAGACTTATGGAAGATCGAGTAATATTGGAATCGATATACCGGATCATTCTAAATACGTATCAAAGGAAATAAGAATAATGATTTTCGAAATACTTTGAATATTTACAGGAACGAATGTTAACTACATCAAGGTACTGTACATTCCAGTTTCGTATCTACATTAAATTATTAGTCAATCACTTGGTACGTGTATGTTTCGGTGGAAAGTATTAGTCGCTGATGTTCTGCTAGAGTTTTATTCCATCCATTATCATTTCACGGATTTATTCGAGTAAACTATGCAGTGCTACACCGACAACTACGAATTTCTAAGTTATTTTTTAAACTATTCTCAGAAGATCAGAATGACTTTTCTGGGTAAAAGGATAGTGGATTTGGGATTGTATTCTAATAATAGAATCCATCCGCGTGTTTTCGCTATCTGGAATTACAATTCCGATTTACTCTCGCTGCTGTTACGTTACTGCGCTCTTTTGGATCAAAATCAGAATCTCTGTTCGCTATCGATTCAACCTATTTCTGTGGCTGGTATCGCTCTACGTCACCTGTTCGATCCCCCGAGATGTTGGCTGAATGACACCAGACTGTTTCCACAAGTTCCCATTTGCGTCACATATCTCTTACGACGAATACTTCAACTCGATCTGAGAATTCTAAACATCGGGATACTGTTCGATCACAAAGTATCGAAGAATCATTACCGAATTGGTCAAGAAAGTCGAAGAGACGGTTGTCTTACCCAACTAGTGTAACGATCCTTGCATCCCTCCGAATTGAAACATCTCTGTTCAATTATCTCTTCATAAGAACTGACAATTTTCACAAGGCATTTACACTCTACCTCTTCCAAAGTCAATAAAATATTATATCGATCTTAAAATAAATTAAAAATTTAATATTTGAATTCTGTAGTGCATGTAATTGATATATCGTTATCATTTAAGTTTCATATTGTATAAAACATAAATAGGCCATACACGAAATCTTTAACGTCATTAACACTTGCCGCCATCTAACGAAAAATTTAGAAACTTAATATTAAATTTGTAATTTATTTTATCGTAAAAATTTCAGTTATAAATAATGAATTATTTACTTATCGGCGATTAATTTTATAAAAATTTCAAATATAATTAATTTATACGCGAATTACATCAAATTATATTCAGATTATCAACAAGTTTCAGATCACATTATTGATTCAAACGGAATTTTAATCACTTTTTTAGGAAGTGAAAAAGATGTGTCATTAAACACTTCTGTGTTATTTTATCCAGAAAAGCCGCTAAAACAGAGTAAAGAAACAGCGCACAACTTTTTTTTTGTTTTTTTAATTTTTTCTTTTTATTCTCTAGTGTCCTCAGATGTGTTTGTGACACAAGCAGTCTGGTTTGTTTCATTTTTCTGACATTTTTATTACGAAAATATCATCTTTCGTTATAATAATATACTCGGATTAAAATCTAAATCCTTTAGCGACATCAAAGAAAAATATTTATCCATTTAATAAATTATTTTTCTGGAATAAAATAAAACGCGAAATTAAGATGAAGTTGTTTGCATTTAACGCATCATTATGTGTAATATGCATGCTCACTATTTAGTTTTCTTTTGATGTATATTTGTAATTACTTATATTATTCATTAATATGTGAATAGTACTTTAGTAAATTACGAATTATAGCTTTTGATAGGACATTACGGAATCTAATTAATTATATCCACGCTAACTAACGATAAGATTTTTTTAAATATAATCTATTATTGTGTTGATAACTATACAGGAAAGTGTATCTTAATAAGTGCTTGTGGTGTAGCGGTTATCACATCCGCCTCACACGCGGAAGGTCCCAGGTTCGATCCCTGGTAAGCACATGTTTTATTAATATCGATTTTTTCGGTCCTCCTTGTTCTTAGTATAATGTTTAAGTTTCGATTGATATGTTTTAACCTCTTTTTAGCTTTTTCGTATTGTTAGAAATGTTTTAAGTATATGTGCATATACTTTTTCACATTTTAAAATTTGTTAAATAAACTATTGAATTATTAGTTTTAAATTGTTTTCAGTTGGTATATTCTGAACATATGTTAACTTTTTTCTTTTCTTTGTCTTAATTAATTAATTAATTCAGTACTGTATTAGCAAAAAGTTCTTCTAATTAAATTAAAAGTTTTAGTTCACTTAATTTGTCAAAAATATAATTAATGTTCACTTTACATTACTTTAAATATTTCACAAACCTTTAGTACTGAATTCTTTATTTTTTCCTGCGTAAATTATCCTATATTTTTATTGATATATAGAACTTAATTAGTACTAAACACTGATCTAATACTACATACAGCATATTTACTATAATGAAAAATCATTTTATAATCCACTACAGAGATTATTTTAAATATTTTATTTATAAAAATAACACATTACATTCAATGAAATGAATAAATATTTTATTTTAAATCTCTAAAAATTCATAAAATAGCTTATAAAAGTAAATTTTTATAGTAAGAAATACAGTATAGGTAAAAAAAAAAATGTATAAAAAAGATGAATGTCCATTCTTCCTTTCATTTTAAATCATAATCCTGTAAAAGAAAATAAAATAAAATAAGAATTTGATAGAATTTTTTATTAATATGTTCTTTTATTATTTTATTTTACGAATTATATCAGAGCTTTCAAACTTAACTATAATAAATGTGTGCTGCATGATGCACTTCCTTGACCTAAATGCTGATCATTGTGTATAGCATTACATTCGACCACAATAATTCACCATTGTATATGAACTGCTACAACTTTTATGAAATCTTATCGATCTTAGCTCCAATTTTAGATTTACTACATTGATATATTATAGTATACGCTTGTTTATGTCTCTATCGTATTTTAAAACAATGTTTTTATATAATTTTAGATGTAGAATACTTCAAATATTAAATGTAATTTGGCCCAAATTGTTAGCGATTTTATACAAGCGATTTATATATATAAATTGAGAATATTTTATATTACACGTCACTCTTTATACTTACCACGGCATGCATTTAAACATTGAGACCTTGTAGAAAAACTGTTATCGTTTCCACCGCATCCTCCATAAATGAAAAGATGACAAGTTCCCGTCTTGGGATTATAAAAATATTTCGGAAAATACCTATCACACGGTCCAGGTTTTGGTGGCAGATGACATATGGAAGCTGTAATAATTCAATAATAATTTCGTTATTTCATTAACGATATTAAAATAATAAATTAAATAATTATAAAAGCTATATGCGTGTATTTCTACATACACACACACTCTTTCCTTCTGTCGAAATCTAACAAGAAATCTAAAAAATTATAATTGAAATTCTTCGGTTAGTATCTAAATCAAAGCTCTTATTTACAGACTCTACTGCTTAATTCTAATGAAAAATGGAAGTAAATCTTTTACACATTATGCCATTTAGTCCATTATTCTGCTTCAAAATTTTAATGGTTATTATTAAACTGAGAAAGTCTTGTAAACGGGAATTCAGAAACGTGATTACGAAAGAATATTTGGTAAATGGAAATTGCAATTACACAACTTTTTCTTTGCATATTGACCGAAAGTAAAAAAATAAAGGTCATGTTACTAGTATCAGTCGTTCGTAGAAATTAAAGAACAAAAACGTAAATAGGAGGATGTAGATATAGAGCCTTTATATCAGGACAAATATTTAAAAATTTAATTAAAATAAATTCGGCCTTAACACTGGAAATTACTTTTAAAAAATTACATTTTTATTACGTAAATAATTTTAATTATTGATATAAATAACTCAACATACAATGTACAAGTAAATTTGATTATTTTTCTGTTATACAAAACTAACGTCATTATTATACAGTATTAGTTTAAATTCTTAATTATTTAATGTAAAATCTTAATGTATGCATTTAAAAGAATAATGATATGACAGTAAAGCATATGCTGCTAATAATAAGATAGTTACAACATAAAAGTTTATATATTAAATTTATTTAGTTGTATTAAGTGCTAGCATGACATTTATATATAACTATATACTGTATATATACATTTATATTACAGTAAAATGCTAAAATGTTTTGACTAAAAGGCTAAAATAATATATACACGTTTATTATAATTAAAGCAATTAATGCCAAGACACTTGAAAATGTACAGTACATTTTCAAATGTCTTTGCATCAATTACTATAATTATAATTTTAATATTATATAATTATTTAATTAGTAATTTTATCACTACTTCATTAAATACTATACCTTGAGAGGAAACTTCATAGAAGAATAGCAAACAGAGGATGAGCACAATCCGCATATCTGTAGAGTGATGACGCTTCCCTACTGAAAAAGCGCTGCAGCATTTATTACATTCTCGATGTGTAAATCTTCTGAGTATAATTATCGCGAGGAAACCACTCGCGACTTTTTTCCGCAATTTAATATTGCAATGAGTGATAAGGAACGATATAGTGAATTTTACTTATCAGTGTTTTCCGGTTATACAAACCAGAGATTGGCGTCATTATAAATAAGTAAGGCGAAATATTTATATAATACTTAAGCTATCGTATAAATCAAAGTCCCGAAGAGCAATGGCATCATAGATTTACACGTTCGTTGTTTACTTAGACTAGACTTATGTTGATACTTTTCTTCTTCTTTCTCCTTGTTTTTTTTCCTTAGAATTTTGTTATGCTCATGAAAGATTTTGTAATAGTAGAACATACAAAATATTTCATTTAAAATAAAACAAAAAAGAATAATAACAATATTGTTTAGTTACATGATGTTATAGATCCATTTTACTTAAGATTTATTCGAATTTCAATGTGTAAATTTATGGAAAATTTAATATCATGAAATCATAAAATAGATGATAAAATTCTCATTTATAATATATTTTATGGAGAATTTTATGCAATTAATATGGTAAAAGTAATTTTTTTTCTAATATGACGATACTTATGTAATATTAATATAAATTTTAAAGCATATATGAGTGTATGCTACATACAATAGGTTAGATATTCACCTTCCACATCTACCATTGTTTTTCATGATTAAATTATCACATTGTTATAAGTTTTATTTTGTAAATTTTATCGTAAAATACTTTCGAAGTTTTACTTATTTATTTATTTTAGAAAACATGCATTTTATAGAATAAAGGCTATATTTTATATAATTATGATTAATCTCTATGTAAGGTTAGGACGCAAAGAGAAGATTTGATATGATTAAATATTTTATAAAAGTCATATATATATATATATATATTTTA
>NW_019384551.1:301391-374326 GCF_000671375.1 Centruroides sculpturatus | reverse complement strand
TAAATATATATATATATTTATTTATTTTTACTATTCTATATCTTTTAAAAATATTTAATTTAAAATATTTTATTAAATTTTTAAATTTTTCAATGTTTTTTTAAGAATTTTATCATCATATAAAAGCAAAATTCGATCTCACATTTCGAAAATGGACTCTTAAAATATGTAAAAGTGTCTAAAAAAATAACGAGATTTTGCATTATATCCGTTATTTATCTTGCTTAATTTTACTTAAATTAAGCAAGATATTATTTAAATTTTACTTAAAAATTTGATAATTATAAAATAAATAATTTGCAATTATTATTTTGAATATTTATTAGTAAATTTGTAACTGAACATTGTAAGATGCTTTCATTGAGATGCAATTTGAAAAAAATTGTAGATTGTAGAAAAATTCCCGCTGTCTGTCCTTCCTTAATATCGAGAATTGTGTTAGATAGATGAAAACCGAGACGATATACGGAAAGCTTAGGGTATGAGGTCCAGATTAACTACACATAAACTCCGGTTTAGACCGGAATTCACGTGAATTCAATTCAAAAATTCCCCCCTGAATAGTAGTTACATAGATGCGCGGTACGACTCTATTGTTATCAGGAAAAGTATGATGTACAGGGGCGAGAATATGATTAAAAATTGCTCGTATATTTAGGATTTATATACAAATTGAATATATGCAATTGTTAATATTTTCCTATTTCCTTTTCTTCCCTGATATTCGGTTATGTTGTTAGTGGTTTCAATATTAAATTATTATTATAAAATTGTATGTATAATGCTACATTATAGAATATTGTGTAACTATAGTGATAAACAACGAATCTCTTATAAATATTAAGAGTATGGTTTTTGTGGCGAAATAAATCAGTCATCGACTTAGGATTGACACGCGTATGTTTTTTTAAAATAAAAATGACGATTTTTTTCCATATAAATATGAATAGTAGTTATAGGTATATAGTCCAATTAGTATTTTATTTACTGCCTAGTGTATTATGAAATACGTAAAAGGAATTTCTCTATCAGAATGCTATCTTCTCTCAGATGAATCCAGACCACAAGAACTACTGTAATTTTTAATACTCTGTTAGTTTATTCCTGATTTATAGGACCATGACATCGAATAGTATGTAACTAACTATATTTAGTTAGTTACATAATATATGACATTTTATTTTGATTTAATTACATCAATCAATGATTTTGTCACGTTGACTGTAATTATACCACTCATTTTAATTGAAATTAAATGTTTGAAATTATTCTTATTGTGTAAACCATATATGTTATATAATTTAAAGCATGTTACATTCTATTTTAATATTTGTCTACAGACATTGAATAGCATATAGATGAATATTGTTCAATAATAAATTAGGATAATTTACGTTTCGTTGTTTTTTCTTCTATCAATATAACTATCAATTTGGCTATTAACCAGGACTTATCACACACACACACACAATCAAAGGTGAAAAAATGAAATTATTTATGGAAAATTTTAAATTACAGTTTTAATGAAAATGGTTTATTTCAACTGAAAGGGGTTAAAAGGCCCGAAATGTAAAGAATAAAGTTCTAATTTGTTCACCTTTTTGATTGTAGTGTTATGTCCTGATGAATAGTCAAATTGACAGTTATATTTGTAGAAGAAAAAATATAGTATAACAATTAAAGGACGAGAAGCACTTTATAATAAATAATAATTTCTGTTACACTTTTGCATGTGAAAAAATTTACGATTTATAGAAGCTCGCCATCACATTTTTTTGCTCACCATCATTGAACAATGATAGCGAGCAAAAGAATATCCATGCTTTATTAATTTTCTTAACGTAAGATTTCAATGATATTAATAGCAAAACCTTTCAATTGATCCTTGACCGTTTTTGAAAATTATCTATAAAAGATAATTTTAATTAGTTTCGAAGTGATATTTAATTGTTTATATCGTTTTAAATATATGTTTATTTTTATTTAATTGTTTTAAAGTTGTTATTAAAAACCTTTCCAGTATTAAATTACTAACGGCATTATGGCATATAATAAAAAAAAAACCATTAAAAATTAGGATTATTCGTTAGTGTATATTTGATGCAAGAGTGATATATATTTTATTAAGAAAAGCAAGGATCAGTTTATTAGTTAAAGTTTATATAACTATAATTATAGATAGAATGTTTATTATAAACATATCTAGAATTATTTTTTTCGAACAAATAAAGATGTTTAAAAAATCTGGAACTAGGTCACATATTTGGTACAGTTATCTATATAGATACACCGCATTTGACACCACGTTAATCTGTGTTTTTGTCTTCATTAAATACGTTCTCATTTTTCAGCTACTGAAACTTGTAATTAAAATCTATAATCAAAAGATTTAAAGAATTAAATTTTGCGAAAATTATTTTATTAAATAACATCATCATCTACTGACGTCGTTATTTAATAACAACGTCAATAGATGACGTTTATGATTATCTACTTAACGTCAAAACAATAGTTTAATTTTAAATTTTCTAGAATTCTAATGCATTTTAATTCATTATCATTTTATTAATTTAAATAATAATAATATATATTATCATTTCCATATATGATTTAGCGTTAGAGATGTAATTATCGTAATGAATTTGTACAAATTTCAAGACAGAATTCTAGAAATTAATCTACGTGATTTAATCTTAAAAATGGTAGTTCGAAAAATATTTATTATAGATATCTTTTAATGTAAATGTGTAACGTTACATGCAATTATAATTTTCATTCATTCATTAGTTGACATGAGTCTTACAACAATATGTAATTGTTTGTTAGCATAAAGTAATTAAGTTTGTTAAAATATGAAAGAAAACATCAATAAAATTCAACATTCTTATATAAAGACATTTTTATAATTTTATGATTAATAAAAACCAGAAAGAGTTTGAAGGGAAGAATAAAAATTAGGGCTAGCGAGAGGGGAGCTAATAATTTTATTTAAGCTCCCTTCTCTGGATTGCCCTACCCCTATAAATTTTATTTTTTTAACATGAAATAAAACTTTTAAGACTGTTTTTTAAAAGTAAAGAAACATCTACGTATCTTATTTGTTTACAAAAAAAAGAAATAAATAAAATAAAAGAAAGACAAAGGAGCCCTCTCTCCATACAAGCTCTCGATAGCTCTGTTGAAAACCGTACATAATATTTTTTCTATATTACAAAGTGGCTGATTACACGACTAAACAGATAACCTTTTTTGTAAACTCTAATATATAAGTCATATGGTCACCCCCAAAATCAACATATTGACAAAACACACTTTGTCCTCGATAGAAATATGGTTTGTACATTGGCTTTAGATTATTATTTACTTATTAACAAAATTTAATCAATCATTTATTACGTAATTATTAGGTAAAAATGCAATTAAAGATATAAACTAATTTATATCATCATTTCGAAGCGTTTATATCGAGGGTTTTAGAGATTGTAAAATGTCTTGAACCTGGAAAATGTATAGACAACTTGAATATGACGTGTTGGGGTCCGGATATACGTATTGCCCATGTGTATTTTGTCCGGCGCCATGTTTACGACGTTTCCGTTCCGTTTTAACCTCACCTGGTATATGACTGAGTAACCAAACTTTAAATAGGGAAAAGCGTAAAGTTTGAATTGTCCACCTAATAAAGAGATACGGTGTAAGTAAATTTTAAAACGGAATTAAACAAATTCGACAATTACAAAAAAAAAAAAAAAAATTACCACACAGCACTTAGAAGCGATGCTATGCAATAAAACTATACAATAAAACGTACATTTTTAGTAGTACAACGATACAACGACCAAGTGTAATCCATTAATGAGTTGCATAACGTTCCTAGCTGTTATGAGATCTTGATTAAAAAATAAATTTTACATTACTAAACTTGTGCTTAATGTTAAATTTGTGTGGCGCCGTTATTTATCAGATTTTGTTATAAAAAAACTTTTGATATTTTTAGTTATTATAAAATGGCAAAAGAGTAGGATGAATTTTATAAAAATAAATGTTAATAATGAGTAAAATGTTCATTAAGTCCGATCCTACTCGAGATATGATCCACTATCCCCTCGACCTTTAACTACCAAAATTTAATAACATTGATCCCTCTAATATACAAACCTCCCTGTAAAATTTCAGAAATTCTGACAAAAGTCGTGGGAATTATTAAGCTTGAAATTGGGTGAACAAAATCGTGCACACTCCACACATACACACATCCATACATACAGAAAAAACCTCGAATTTTTTTGCATTTCTCGACGTTTCGAAGTCCCTTGATCCAATAATGTAAAAAATGCTCCGATAGTTTTCCTCTGTTATGTATAACAGAGTCGGGAAAGTAAAATGCATGTTTTGCCATCTTCTACATGTGATAAACGTTCAGACGCAAGACAAACTATATACACCTCCACGAACAGCATGGCACAAATATGGCCCAGGAGGCAGAGCGATAACGATGCGAGATGACGACCATGCAAGTTGTCTATTACTTCCTTGCTATAAAAGGAAACATCCTCCCATAAATAATGCAAGTACACTCAAATTTTGTTAAATTGATATATAAAATTGAAATTTTTATTTGATTTTGTTTAAAATACGAGAATTATATGCCAACATATTACATTTTACGTTACACATAATATGCGAATGTTGCATTTCATGCATTGACACTTTCTGAAGTGCATATAATTTTTGAAATCAAGTTACGTCAATTTACTCTCTGACATTCCTTAAATATCCATAATATTAACCAATATTAATGGACTTTCTAAGCTTATTAATAAAAAAAGGTTTTTATAATTTAATTGAAAATTTAAAATGTTTCAAGAACGAAGTCTACAGTATATTATATCTTGTAGATTAATGCTATTAAAACTGGTGGTTCATTTTGATTAGCATTAATCTATAGCCGTGGTTCTCAATCTTTTTGAAGTCGGGGAATACTAAACTTTGACTTTTTTTCCGCGGAACACTTACATCAGCTTTAAAGCAGGGGTGGCAAACCTTTTTGAAATCAAGAGCGTACTCGGTCTAGTATATGACATCATTGGCATTTGCTGATTACATTCCCATACAAAAATTATTTTAAATTGTATTGATTTTTCTTTTGAAACAATTTTTAATTGTATATTTAATTTTTTCTCGGAACACTTGAGATGGCTTCACGGAGCACCCGTGTTCCGCGGATTACGGATTGAGAACCATGGGTCTATAGGATTACACTACAAACTATATATTTTATCTGCATTGAGACACACCAATGGTGGAATGGATAAAACCACTGAAATGGTGCGGGTTTACACCTCACCAGTATGATGACCCTGTAGAGTTTTCTTTACATATCTAGCACTTATATAGGGACCAGTATTCCATAGAGAATTTTCCCACGAGGCACTCCTGCAAATAAAATTAGGGTGGAATGAAGACAACGCAATATGTTGCGTTGTCTTATTCCACCCTAATCCTATCTACAGGAATTTCTGTAAGGATGTTTAGCTTGAGATGCTGAAGCTTTCTCTACATCTACTCCTTCAGACTTTTACTTTCCTGGCTATAATTTAAGAGTATGACAAATGTAAAAATTTTGGGGGATAATATTTTGACCTCAAGATTTTTAATTTTTGGACTCACAGGACCATGAAACGTCAAAAAATACAAAAAAGTTGGTTTTTTTCTGTATGTATGGATGTTAATGTGTGAAGGCACGATTTTGTTCACCTGTATTGAAGCTTAATAACTCCTGTGCCTTTTGTTGAAAATTCCTGAAATCTTGCAAGAAGGATTTTGTATTAAGGAGATATGTTTCTAGAAATTTTCAGGAAAATCGGACCATTAGTTCGGGAGATGTGGCCCATTCCCTTTAATTAATTAATATCTCCCAAACCAATCTGAAGATTTATAAAGGTAATGGCAGCAATTACTAGGAATGAAAACAAAGAAAAAACACCGGGAAAGTTCAGCAACAACTTTGCCAACTTTTTAAAATTTTATTATTGCTATTATGATTTCATATTTTCTTTACTATGCTTATCAGAATTTTTTCTTTTGACCTTTCATAATTATAGTATTTTATTCGTACAGACTACATTTTTATTCTAATAAGTTGGATATTATATTTCCGGTCCTTGGCATATTGAAAAAATACTACGGTCTACCAATTTGGATTATCTACGAAGTTTGACAGTTTTATCAAACTAAAATATGAATAATACGCAAAACAATAGTATTGAATATAAATGTTATAAACTTTAAATCAATTTTATGTAACATATCTTAAATATTTGTTTAATTTATTTATTTACTGTAGTAAATAGATGAAGAGAGACAATAAAAATGTATCATAACGATTTACGGATAATTACAAATTTAGATTAATTATTTTAAATATATTTAAGATGACAATTAAAGTTACATTCGTTTTTTCCGAATAATGTATAGGCTACTATTACATCAATATGACGTCATTCTTACAATTTTCTTATGTGGGAGTGTACTAATTACGTAAGTTTGACGTAAAAGTGTACGCTAATTAGACAAAATTAATAAACCTTAAGTAAACATTTCCAACTACTTTGCAGATTTTGATCTAAATGTTGAAATTTTCGATCAGACATTTTCATTAGTTCATTTCTTCTGTATTAAAATGATTTATTTAATTTCTATTATTTAAAAGTAGAATTATATCAACTTTTATAAGTAATTTTAGATTTTCATCCACACGTTGTAAAGGTCGTTGTATACGAAACAAAAAATGTTTTTGAATTTATCATTTCAGAATGTAACTCTAATTTGAGAATCTGATGGTATTCCTTTCATTCTTATTCATTGAATCTTTAATTATTGTGTATAAAGAATATTATAAAGAATATTTTCTAGAGTGACTTGACAGAATTTATGGCCGGAAATTTGTATACAGGAATACTGTATAATTTGTTCATACAAACTATTGAAAATGTATATACAAATTATTAAGCAGTTATAAAAAAATAATTGATAAAAATTCTATAAAAGAAAGTAAAAACACAAATGCATAAAAATTACTTTAAATATAAATTTTTATCTTTACCTTTTTCTCGGAGTAGACATGTCCTTCTTTTGCCTCTTAGAGGATCGGTTTGACATGACTCACCTTGAATATCACTGTTTTCTCCTGCAGATATTTAAAACATAAGCCCGTTTTCTGTGCATTGAAACTGTCATCCATACTACAGGCTTTTCAATCACTTCGCGCTATCCTCCTCTCGCACTTCTTCACTTTTACCGTAGACTTTATTGCAAACTATTCCACGCCTCTTAAATATATCCAGCAATCCGCTGTTTGCTCTGAATCCGGTATGCCTCAACTGTTGTCCAAATTTTCAGCTTTTTCTCTAAGTTTCCATCGACAAGAATATTCTTGTAGCATCCTTCACGCACATTTCATCATCAAGATACTGTATTCATAGTCAGTCTTTATTTTCTATTCTGTCTGGTTCTGTTGTTCATTGAAGGTTTCGAAAATTCTTTCTTTGTTTTTTCAAATCTGTAGAGACAGCACTGTAGAGATCGTTATATTAGGCGTAAAATGTCACTAAAAGTTTAAAGTTTATGTTGTGCAAACAAGACGTAATTCTATACAATATTAATCTTTAACTTCGTGATAAGATTATCGTTCTCCTTGAAAACTCAAAACACACAAAATTAAACTTAAATAAAGTCTAATTCTATAAATTACTTCGAATTATAGAAATACAATGTATTGAGTCTATTGGAGTTAAGTTAGGACAAAAATAAGATTCGACTTAGCGAAAATTTCAAGTTGTGGAAGTTCAACTTATTATATTATTTTTTATTTTCTGAAAACAAATTATTACATTATAAAAACTCTTTCGAGATTCCATTGCTGATCTGTTTTTTAGTTCTTTTCCTTTTAAAACTTTTTTGTCTTCTGAGTACTGAGAAGGTTGCCTCTATTAAAAGTTTGATTAGAATCACAATGAGTATGGCCAAATAGTGAGGAATGAGGTTCTACGTATTTGAATTAGATTGTATCTATGAAAATTTGTGACACTCGAATCGGATTATCTAGAGCGATAAGCTAACGCTTTTACCAACTCGTTCATTTTCTGTTTCCTTTTAAATAAAAGGAAACAGAACAGTTAAAAGAAAATTTCGCCCACCAGCAAAATTTAAACCTACTTAAATTCTTAGCTGCTGAGCTTAAAACTAATGTGGAGTATTTTATCCCTTGACCCATTTCATCCACAACTAACCTAGTCATTTAACGAAAAATTTATTATTCACGAAAATTGATAGTGTATTCATTATACAAAGATAAGTAATGTATAAAAAATAAATCTTTTTACGAAGAATTTTTGCCTCCGCGCGTTATCTATCCAATATATAAGAATTGAATTGATCTGTTTGCATTTTCTCGTAACTCGTATTATCTCCCGTTATTCTAGTATACAACTCAAATTCAAAAAAAAAAAAAACGAGAAAAATAAACAAACCGTTGAAAAAATTATGGCTAAAGATAAAATTTAAAAGTTTTGACGCAATAAGATATAATTAACTTACTGGGTAAGAAGTATTAAGTGAAAAGGTCATCATTACGAAAGACGTGTGAAAACTGTCTTCACTTCTTTCCCAATCGAATAAATGTAGTTGTTTGGATGTTTAAAATATCTACAAAAATATTATTTTAAGAATAAATAAAAAATATCTTATATTTTAGTCGATATTTATGTAGAATTGCAAACAAAATTAGTCGCATATTAATAAAGAGCTCGTCGCTTATGTGAAGCTTCGAAAGTGGGCCTAGAATTTGTGTATAGAAGAAAATGATAATTATTGTAATGTAAAAAGAAACCATCAAACGAAAAATGCATATTTTATGACCATATAAGGACATGTCTGTAGAAATTTCTAAGAAAATCGAACTACTCAGATTAAAACAATAGATGAATTTGAGTGCTTAGATCAGGGGTCGCCAAACTTTTTTAACCGTCGATCCCCAACCACTTTCCAAAGCCTCACATTGACCCCCACCGTAAAGTTTTATTACAAGTGTATGTGTATGAGCAAAAAAAAAAAAAAAAGGTTGTGACCCCTTAGCCGCATCGACCCCTGGGGGGTCGATATCGATCACTTTGGCGACCCCTGGCTTAGATCGAACATCTTCGATAGGAATCGAATTGTCAGTTGGTAGACTCATCCCACGATCTGGGTTCCGATCTCGTTAAAATTCGTAACGAGGAGGGGGACCAATTGGAGAGCGGGGGCAAGTCGACATCGACCTATCGAGATGTTCGGTCTGGGACCTAAAGGAAACTTATAAAAACCGCGCGAAAAAAGGATGTGACGTTCTTGGTCCTTAGTTCGCAGTGTTCCTCTCCAAGATTCTTGTCATCCGGACATTTCTCCTACGAGAGCTTGTTAGATATTCGGAGGACTTGTCTTCACCTTCCCGTGCCATCTAGTTCGCTAAAGTTCACCTTGTAGCTAGAAGACCTCGGTCCAAGTAGTGTTGTGCACCTCGGAGCCGACGTCTTCACGCCACCATCGCCGGAAGAAAAACTACCGTCAGAACAGTTGAACTTTTCGTGTTACGGACTTGTTTCTCGACTTTGGATAGGTGTTACGCCTTTTTAAGGATTTGTTGTAAGAGAAAGTTCTATATTTATTAAACGGTTTACGATGGAGAATCTGTCTCAGAGAGTTTTCCCACTCCCACACGACAGTGCTGATGGCTCGGTATCAAATACGACTAGACTGCTGCACATCTTGGAGGCAATTTACATCAAAGGGTCAATTAAACTTTATGTACCTAAAGACAACAACAGACTACAGCTTGTCATTTAGCCATTATTACAACAATTAAATAAAGCGAAAGTAAAATCTTATAAATATGCACACTGACTGATTTGTGATGATTGATCGCTATCACATGAAATTTTAAAATTAATTGAATAAAATTTAAAACGTAACCGAATTGTAAAATTGGCTTATATATAAAACTTATATATAATATATATACTGTATATAATCGTGCAGAGAACTAAGATCAGCAAGCATGAATAAAAACTGAAGAATAAAGTTCATATGTNCTTCATCACTAGTTTCTACTCGAATCAGCTCTCCATCCATATCTAATTCAATTAGCTGTAAAAAAAAAGTATAATAAAATATTTAATAAATTAAAAAAATTAAATGTGTAAAATAACCTTACTGATTTCATTGTTTTAGATGATTTCATTTTAGTGCAAATAACAAAAAATGTTGGAAATGCATAAGCTGAATTCGGTTCCTCGGGATCACGTTCAATTTCTGTACACTTGTGAATGCGAATCATCCAGCCCCTACAAAATCAATTCTTTTATATATTTCAAAAATAAATAAATAAAGAATTAAGTTATATTCAATAAAATAAATATGTGAATTAAGAACAATATGACAAAATAAAGAATACTTCTGGTAACAACTTTCATTCTTAATCTTTAAGTATATACATAACAAACCAATGCAATATCAAAATGGATAAAATTAATATAAAAACAAAAAATCTTTATAATCCAGCATTTAATTTTGGATAAACAGACTTTTTCAGCTCACTTAACTAGCCATCACCAGTTTGAATCACATGAAACTACAGGATTTTAGAACACGGCTGAAAATTTTTGGAATGTAGTATATATTCCAGTATATTTTTTAATGTTGTTATTAATACTGTTGTAATTTTTATTGTCACTGTTATAATCCTGTAGTTTCAATGCTAATATTTTATTATAGAACAGCTTAAATGTACTGTAATATATACTATGTTTGAATAATTTTCAACCAATGTTCTAGAATCCTGTATTAATGTGTGGTTCAAATCTGACAATGACTAGTTAAGCTAGCCAAATAAATTTGTTTATCCTAAATTAAATGCTGGATTGTAAAGACTTTGTTGTTATTTTTATTATTATATAATTTCAATAAAAATAGAATAATCTGATTAATGCAGTTGATTAGAATAGTTTTCTTTTAAAAAACATACTGATTATATCTTATTCATTTGTATTTTTATTTTGTTTTATAAGAAATATGCTATTTATGAAAAATGACCAACTTTTATCTTGTCTTAATTTATATAAATTTATTGTCATTTTTATAAATACAGTAATTACATTAAATTATATATGAAAAATATAATTTAATGTAATTACTGTATTTATTCAAATATAAGACACCATTGAGTCTAAGATGCATCTTAATTTCTATATATTCATCACAGACTTTTTAAAAATGGCAATTTGATGCAAATTTATTGTAAACTAAACTATATATTGATGTCTTCACAGAAACCTCTTCATTGTGTTAAGTTCTTCTGGATTTGACAAGCTGATTAACTTAGCTTTTAGTTTTTGTGGTAAACAAAATGAATAGTATTAGAGGGTATGATAATTATTTCATACTAAATTATATGCAAATATTCTATGTGGAAAATATTATTAAACAAAAAACACTGGAACATAGAAAATATAACTTAAATAATTTAAGTTATATAATATATAATTGAAAACAGAATTTTATATATATGTATAGGTAGTATGTATAATATAAGAATGAACTGTCCACTGTGGTTACTCAACTGAATTAATGCATCTTTTACAATGGGTAAAGTTTAAAGAACACTAACAGTAAAATGTTAGTGTTCTTTAAACTCCACCCATTGTTAGGGTGATTGGTCAAAAAATGACCCCCAAGAATTTTACATTTTTTGGACTTAGGACACCTTGAAACATTGTGAAATGCAAAAAAGTTTGAGGGTAATTTCCGTATGTATGGATGTTAATGTAGGGAGGGCACAATTTTGTTCATTCTCTTTGAAGCTTAATTAATACTACTTTTGTGCTTTTTGTCAAAAATTTCTGAAATTTTGCAGATAGGTTTATTTATTAGAGGGATTGGTGCTATTGAACTTTGGTGGTTAAAGGTCAAGGGAGTAGAGAGATAATGGGAGCCGTATGTATCTCCAGTAGGGTTGGACTTAATGAGAATTTTACTAGTTATTAGCATTTACAATTTTTTATAAAACTCATCCTCAAAATTAAGCTTTTTGCCATTTTATAATAGTTAAAAATATAAAAAGCTTTTAAAATTTTGGTCGCATATTTTATATAAGCTACCAAAATTTTAAATGTTACCAGGAAAATTGAGCAACTTGTTGCTGGTTTATTTGATCTAGTTAACAGACAATCTTTAGAAGTAGAGTTGAAAATGGAATGCCAGGGCATATGGACATTTTACTTTCAGCTGGAAAAAGTAAATTTTTATCTGATGAATTTATAAATTCAACTTACTCATTTGTGAACCAATTCAACATTTTCTTTAATATAAAATCTTGAAGAAGAGAAACACAAATGTAACGGCCACAAGGTCTCAAAACTCTCTTAATTTCAGAAAACATTGCTTCAGCTCGTCTGTTAACTTCTTCAGTGTCTTCGCTCAATAATGCATCCAAAGTTCCTTTATCCAATACAACACTAAATTCTTCATCATCAAATGTCATCTTTTCATGAAAAATTTAAAACTATAATTCATAATATGAATTAATACCAAAATATATTTTTATTTTGATTTAATATTATCAAATTTCTTTAGTCATAGTCTATTGTAATATCAAACAAACAGTCAGATTGTTTATAGAGCTGTAAGGCTAAATAATTACAGATCAATTTGGTAAGAAGCAGCCTATCGGCCATGTCATCTCTTCTTAAATATAATTAATGAATTAAATTTAAGAATATTTTAGAAAAGACCTGAACCAGAATGGGACTTGAACCTGCAACTCCTACTTACTGTGAAGATAGGTTGCCTGTCACACTATCCAGACTAATTTTATTATATTTAAGAAGAGACAGTGACCTGCCTCCTGCCAAATTATTTAGTAATTATTTAGCCTTATAGCCCAATAAAAAATCTGGCCATAATGTCACAAATGTGATATTATGGTCACAAGTTATAAATATAGTCATAAGTTAATTTATTTGAATGTGTAAAACTGGAATTTGTTAATTATGACTAATACCTGAAGCATATCCATTTTTTTGAATTCTAGACCTTTCCTGCCAGGAACGTGCTTGTCATTCATCTGTTTGATAACAATGCTACTAATGTCAATATTAACATTATTGTGAAAACCAACATCATACAGGTCCACACTTAACTGTGAATTTCCACATCCAATGTTTAATAGCTTGTCTTTTGGACGAATGTACTTATGTAAAAGACCACAAAGCTGTGGATATTCTCCATACCTAAAAAAATATATAACACATAGAAAGTTAGTAACATTATATTGGTATTTACATGACATGAGGAGAAGTCAGTAATTATGTTAAAGATAGTTATGATAATACGATATATATACACGTGTGTGTATGAGGTGTTCAAAAAGTTCTCAGAAAGTAATTATTATTTGTAAACAGAATTTTACATTTATAATTAATTGATGCAAGCATAAACTTGTTAAGACTTCAATTAAAATGGCTAATGGTATTTATACATTAAAAATACTTGGAAGAAACTAAAATATTCTCATATGTTTATCTTGTCCAAGTACCAGAAACAATCAGCCCTCTGTTATGGGCTGTCTGTAAATTATGTCTGTATTTTCTTAAAAGTTTTACTCTCTTCCCTTGTCTGTTTCCATAACCTCTCAAAACCTTTATCACTTTAAAAATGATAGATACCATAAGTAGAAACAAAAAAATCTAGAAATGAGTTGCATAACTTTCCTGGCTTTTGAGATTTTATTTAAAAAATAACTTTTATATTATTAATTGTAATGAATAAAATTTAGTGTGGCGCCATCTGTCATGATATTTTATTATAAAATCTTTTTATATTTTTAATTATCATAAAATGGCAAAAAGCTTTATTTTGAGGGTAAAGATGAGTTTTATAAGAACTAAAATTGTAAGGGCTAATAACGACTAAAATCGTCATTAAGTCCGATCCTATTTGAGATACCACACACGATTCCCCTTATCTCCCATTTCTCCACTCTTAAACACCAAAATTTAATAGCGTCAATGCCCCTTATACACAAACTACCGTGCCAAATTTCGTTTCTTCATCATTATTCCATCCTGAGGTTTTAAACAAAATAGACGCCAACACACATCCAAGGAATTTTTTACTCTTTTTTTAATTAACTCATAAGCTGCCAGAATACATTTGTATTTATTAATTTTAAGCCTGCTTATTAGTTTTTAAAATTTTTTCTTCTTGTGGCATGTCACAGATTGTCAATTTGTGATAGGACTCTGAAAATTCTTTATTTGTAGAACCTGTAATATCTTAAATAATTGCGCCGATGCTGTCTTAATTTTTAACCATGCCCAGAAGTTTCAATAACTTCATTATGCCAGGTTGTGCAAATTGGACAAGGATACAAACGAGTACGAAGTATGGAATAATCAGGTTTATGAAGTTTTTCTTCATAAATGAAATCCAAAAGAACCTCCGAATTATCGGGCTGGAAGATTGATGCCGCTATTAAAGCTGCCGACATAAATCAAGAATACTACACAGCAAAAGAAGTACGTTTTTAAAACTCTTTCCGCCCTGTGGGCACTAAGAGAGCTCTTTTAGCAAGCCCATTATGGGTTCGGCCAGGCCCACAATGGGGCGGCCGGGTGGTGAGGGATGGGACCCGACATATCCGAACGGACCATCCCCCGAAAAATTCCTGGGGATCTTTCGATCCGTCCGAATTCTATCACGGGTCCCCCAGAGCGGTAGGCTTGACCGCTCGGCCATCCGCCCGACGGCTAAAACTATATAATGAAGTCGTTTTAATAGAAAAATTTAAAAAAATATTAAAATTTCTGTAATTATTCGTTTTACTTCTCCGACTGTTATGTATACATAACAATGAAAGTGTTGGAATCGTGTCAAATTTGACCTTTCGAGTTTTTGCAAATCTGCCCGTTTTGTGATCCCCTGAACCAAACACGTTAATTGTACTTTCTATTTGTAAAATTTCTTCAACCTTAACACGAAATAAGAAAAAAGTGAACTTTGAGAAATTTGTGGGATTTCCCGGGTTAAAATGCAAATATGTCTTGCAAATGTTTATTATAATAAATACGAATAATGTTTTTAGTTTCTCGAATCTAGCAACTAGACATGGAAGGTCCAGTTCTGCTGCTGGAACTGGAACTGTTGGAACTAATCCGAGTGCGGAACCGTTAAGCTAGACGGAATCAATATGTAATGTCGGAATTGCTTAGTCTGTTGGACTAGGCGGTCCCTGGTCGGTTTTATATAGGATATAAAAAGTTGGTCTCATTATTCTTTGTTTTTTTTAGTCGGTCTGTTCCAAATTATTCTTGTTTAACTCGTAATCCGAGGAAAATATAGACTATCACGAATCCTGGACACTTCGTTCTTCACCCGATTTGATCTCCTCGACACTTTGCGATAAACATAGCAATTGTAAATTAAAATAATCAAACCATTTTACTGTTTTGACGGGCAATGGCGGACATATCTGCTGATTATTAATAAAACAAATATTTCCGAACTATATTAAAAATATAAGCTTTTAAAATATTCTAAACGAATTTGATTATTTCTAAAAACCCGTGAAACATTTTCATTTAGTTCAAGTTCAAAGACAGATGAATAACGTCTTAGTACCGAATGTCCACACCGAGTATCGAGACGGGGTGGAACTGTTCCTTTTACTTGTTAGTTCCGAATCGGAACTACCCATCTCCAGGTTGCCACAATGAAATTTCAAAACGTACTGAAACTCCTTCAAAATGTACTTATTTCTATGGTTGGTTACTTTTGATATTAATTGATATACCATCATACTCAATTTTGTACCTATTTCAAATTCATATTCATGAATACTTTGTTAAATATGAATGCTTTAAAATTAATATTCCATAAAAAGATTTTATGAAAATAATTTCTATGGTTTTTTGTTAAATACAACATTAAAAGTTGATTTTTTAAAAATATTATAGTGATGGATAAAAAAATTATAAATTAAATATCTGTGGACAGATTCAAATTAAAAAAAGTTATTTCTTTTACCAAGATTACTAAAATTGAAGTTCATAATTAAGAATTAAATTATAGTGGAAGAAAATATTATAAAAGTATTTACATTATTTATACTTGTACAATTTCAAAGTTATTTTGTATTATAATTCGACTCTGACTTAACAGATATTTTGATATTATTGATGACAAAAGTTTAAATTCATTGATTTCCTTACCTGCCCATTATTTTTGTTTGACAGAGTTGAATTGTTTGGACCACGTGGCGTGAAAAATTTTGTCAAGGTCCTCGTGTACAGTGCCGGCCCGAGGCAAGTTTTAGGATGGAGCGAGATCCTATTGTGGTGCCCCCTTGGTTGTCCCTAATTTATACCCTTGAATTTTCTTTACCAGTGAGGGGCCCCCTAGGACTTAGCGCCTGGAGCGGCTGCTCCGTTCGCCCTATGGTAGGGCCGGCTCTGCTCGTGTAGTCGACTGAAACGTGTGACATGTGTGAAAGAGGACCACTGAGTCATAACATTTGTACATACAACTAGCTGTATGTTCCAAATTAATTATAAAATTATGATTATCCGTATGTTGTTGATATCGACCGACATACACCATGTGTATTTTGTGATTGGGTAAATCAAATTAGCAAGCAGTGAGACTAGTGGAACTTTATTAAACTAATTTTTTCGTTAAGGCATGAAATATGATTTTGTACCACAAATGGTACTGAATTATTATAATGTACTAAAAATCTAAGTGTACTCTTATCTCCCATTTCTCCACTCTTAAACACCAAAATTTAATAGCGTCAATGCCCCTTATACACAAACTACCGTGCCAAATTTCGTTTCTTCATCATTATTCCATCCTGAGGTTTTAAACAAAATAGACGCCAACACACATCCAAGGAATTTTTTACTCTTTTTTTAATTAACTCATAAGCTGCCAGAATACATTTGTATTTATTAATTTTAAGCCTGCTTATTAGTTTTTAAAATTTTTTCTTCTTGTGGCATGTCACAGATTGTCAATTTGTGATAGGACTCTGAAAATTCTTTATTTGTAGAACCTGTAATATCTTAAATAATTGCGCCGATGCTGTCTTAATTTTTAACCATGCCCAGAAGTTTCAATAACTTCATTATGCCAGGTTGTGCAAATTGGACAAGGATACAAACGAGTACGAAGTATGGAATAATCAGGTTTATGAAGTTTTTCTTCATAAATGAAATCCAAAAGAACCTCCGAATTATCGGGCTGGAAGATTGATGCCGCTATTAAAGCTGCCGACATAAATCAAGAATACTACACAGCAAAAGAAGTACGTTTTTAAAACTCTTTCCGCCCTGTGGGCACTAAGAGAGCTCTTTTAGCAAGCCCATTATGGGTTCGGCCAGGCCCACAATGGGGCGGCCGGGTGGTGAGGGATGGGACCCGACATATCCGAACGGACCATCCCCCGAAAAATTCCTGGGGATCTTTCGATCCGTCCGAATTCTATCACGGGTCCCCCAGAGCGGTAGGCTTGACCGCTCGGCCATCCGCCCGACGGCTAAAACTATATAATGAAGTCGTTTTAATAGAAAAATTTAAAAAAATATTAAAATTTCTGTAATTATTCGTTTTACTTCTCCGACTGTTATGTATACATAACAATGAAAGTGTTGGAATCGTGTCAAATTTGACCTTTCGAGTTT
Source organism: Centruroides sculpturatus (assembly GCF_000671375.1). Classification (NCBI taxonomy): domain Eukaryota; kingdom Metazoa; phylum Arthropoda; class Arachnida; order Scorpiones; family Buthidae; genus Centruroides; species Centruroides sculpturatus. The sequence goes on along the minus strand of NW_019384551.1, from coordinate 356,555 downwards.
TTGCAAATCTGCCCGTTTTGTGATCCCCTGAACCAAACACGTTAATTGTACTTTCTATTTGTAAAATTTCTTCAACCTTAACACGAAATAAGAAAAAAGTGAACTTTGAGAAATTTGTGGGATTTCCCGGGTTAAAATGCAAATATGTCTTGCAAATGTTTATTATAATAAATACGAATAATGTTTTTAGTTTCTCGAATCTAGCAACTAGACATGGAAGGTCCAGTTCTGCTGCTGGAACTGGAACTGTTGGAACTAATCCGAGTGCGGAACCGTTAAGCTAGACGGAATCAATATGTAATGTCGGAATTGCTTAGTCTGTTGGACTAGGCGGTCCCTGGTCGGTTTTATATAGGATATAAAAAGTTGGTCTCATTATTCTTTGTTTTTTTTAGTCGGTCTGTTCCAAATTATTCTTGTTTAACTCGTAATCCGAGGAAAATATAGACTATCACGAATCCTGGACACTTCGTTCTTCACCCGATTTGATCTCCTCGACACTTTGCGATAAACATAACAATTGTAAATTAAAATAATCAAACCATTTTACTGTTTTGACGGGCAATGGCGGACATATCTGCTGATTATTAATAAAACAAATATTTCCGAACTATATTAAAAATATAAGCTTTTAAAATATTCTAAACGAATTTGATTATTTCTAAAAACCCGTGAAACATTTTCATTTAGTTCAAGTTCAAAGACAGATGAATAACGTCTTAGTACCGAATGTCCACACCGAGTATCGAGACGGGGTGGAACTGTTCCTTTTACTTGTTAGTTCCGAATCGGAACTACCCATCTCCAGGTTGCCACAATGAAATTTCAAAACGTACTGAAACTCCTTCAAAATGTACTTATTTCTATGGTTGGTTACTTTTGATATTAATTGATATACCATCATACTCAATTTTGTACCTATTTCAAATTCATATTCATGAATACTTTGTTAAATATGAATGCTTTAAAATTAATATTCCATAAAAAGATTTTATGAAAATAATTTCTATGGTTTTTTGTTAAATACAACATTAAAAGTTGATTTTTTAAAAATATTATAGTGATGGATAAAAAAATTATAAATTAAATATCTGTGGACAGATTCAAATTAAAAAAAGTTATTTCTTTTACCAAGATTACTAAAATTGAAGTTCATAATTAAGAATTAAATTATAGTGGAAGAAAATATTATAAAAGTATTTACATTATTTATACTTGTACAATTTCAAAGTTATTTTGTATTATAATTCGACTCTGACTTAACAGATATTTTGATATTATTGATGACAAAAGTTTAAATTCATTGATTTCCTTACCTGCCCATTATTTTTGTTTGACAGAGTTGAATTGTTTGGACCACGTGGCGTGAAAAATTTTGTCAAGGTCCTCGTGTACAGTGCCGGCCCGAGGCAAGTTTTAGGATGGAGCGAGATCCTATTGTGGTGCCCCCTTGGTTGTCCCTAATTTATACCCTTGAATTTTCTTTACCAGTGAGGGGCCCCCTAGGACTTAGCGCCTGGAGCGGCTGCTCCGTTCGCCCTATGGTAGGGCCGGCTCTGCTCGTGTAGTCGACTGAAACGTGTGACATGTGTGAAAGAGGACCACTGAGTCATAACATTTGTACATACAACTAGCTGTATGTTCCAAATTAATTATAAAATTATGATTATCCGTATGTTGTTGATATCGACCGACATACACCATGTGTATTTTGTGATTGGGTAAATCAAATTAGCAAGCAGTGAGACTAGTGGAACTTTATTAAACTAATTTTTTCGTTAAGGCATGAAATATGATTTTGTACCACAAATGGTACTGAATTATTATAATGTACTAAAAATCTAAGTGTACTTTTAATGTACTCGAAAAGGCAAAATGTACCCGAAAAGTACAAATGTACTAGGAATGGCAACGCTGCCCACCTCTACTGGCAACACTATTAGTCGAGAAGTAAACAACATGATGTAACAAACTGTAAAAATATGTTCAAAAGTAGTTATATAAATAAAGATAAAAAAAATATATTGGCTATTTAATATTCGCAGCATAATATGAAAGTTTATTTATTTAACTTTTTAAACTCATTGACACGAATTCGAACTTATATTCGATTTGATTGTTAAATTTTATTTTTAAAAGTAATAAAGTACTGTACACCGTGTCTGAAGGAAAGCGCTTTGGCACTCGTTAATAATAATCACTTGCAAAATCTGACCTTTTCAAATCGAAACCAAAACTAAAACTTGAGTAGGCATTCAGCTATAACAGGTAAGATCACTCGCTCCATTTAAACAATGTAAAAATGTCCATTGGATACTTACAAGTTAGTTAAATTTAGTATTATGAATTCAATTTTTATATCATATAATCATTCCCACTGATATAAAAATGAATGTGTCAAAGAAAGAAGTATTTAAACACGTGCAAGGCTGAACACGTGTTATAATCGTAAAGGATGGAAACAATTCTTTTAAATCTTAATTGTTGACTTACAATTAAAGTGAATCTGTGACAGAAAATTTAAATGACAAAAAACTAATATATAGTTTTTATGTCATTTAAATGTGTGGCATTAAATAACTTTGGTTATTTAACTTTTGATGCTATTATTCTGATTTATTAATACAGTATTTAATAAGTGTATTTTGAATTGCAGGCAGAGCTGTGGAGTTGATAGACTGAGTTCCCACTCCAACTCAGAATTTTTAGAAAGTTCCATTCCTGTATCTAAATCTTCATTGCTACAAAGCGAGTTATCAGGCTGAATTTTAAACATTTTTTAAATGAATTATCAGGCATTCCTACTGAATTTACTGAAAGTATTTATCATCTTTTCACAGAGTTTTTCATTATCACCACCATCTTCAGCCACATGTTGACATACAAAATATTTTCCGTTGGTGGTTATAGTAAAGTATTCAAAAATGTTAAATTTAATCTGAGTCTTCTTAGTCATTTTGTATGGGTTTTTCAATGATAAAAGTTTAAAATTAATGTATTTAATTTATGAAAATAAAATTAATGGTAATTAGTGATATGCAAAGAAAGATTATAAAGTAGGAGAATTATCATAAAATAAGATCTTGCATTATAGGAGTTTCCTGTATTGCAAGATAAGAAGTTAACACTCTTATTAGGAGCTTAATATAAGGTATGTAATAAAAATACAGAAGTTGGAATTGGAGTTGATTCATTTTTATTGACTCTGACTCCACAGTGTCAATAAAAATATGCAAGAGTAAAATATTATTTGGATAATCTGAGCTGTCGAGAGCTTTTTATGGGACATGGTGATAGTGTGTGCCTCTTTAGCCATTACTATTATTTTTTGAACAAATGAAACACTTAGAATGTCTCTTTATTTTTAAAAAGCAGATCTTAACAATTTTATTTTATTTTTGTTATAAATAATTAATTAATTTATAGGGAAAAGACTACTGTTAGGCCAGGAACACACATGCGTAAAATTCGGCGTAAAATCTAGCATAAAACAGAAAACGTAAAAATTTTTCTGAAATTTTGGCTGAAACAAAACTGAAAATAGAGTAGAGCATGTCTCTACTTTTTACGCTGAAAAATTTTTACGCCAAAATTTCTCCAATAAAGAGAAGTCTTTCCTGTGACGTCGAAGTAGACACGTGGTTTTTATTCTAACAATGGCGGCAATGAGGGTTAACCCTACAATTGTGATGGTCTCGAAAAAACGAAAAATAAATGAAATAGAGGAGTTTATTGAATCCGTTCGACCAAATCAGTGTCATGTATAAAGACACTGTATTTAAACAACGTTTATGGATGGCTACAGGTGTTAAATTTCAAATAACAGGTAAGTCTAGTAGAATCGATATATAGGCCTAGTATTTATATCACACGTTCTTTATTTGAATTTGGAATACGAGTCTATTAATTTAAATTTTCTATATTATAGCAGAGGAAGTGTAGAAAAAATGGAAGGTACAAAGGGATAGATAGCCTATATGAGAGGAAAAAATTAATAAAATTAGTACTGTTGGTGGCAGTGGTGTTTTCTATTCGGCCAGAATTTTTACGTATGTGTGTTCTGGCATAAAAGCGTAAAACAGAAACTGAACTGAAAGCTGATTTCTGATTCAGTTTTCTGCCACACAATTTTACGCATGTGTGTTCCTGGCCTTACTAATCAACAATACCTTTCAAATTTTTCCAGCATCCATTCAACATTACAAAATTAAAAGTGCAAACATTTTCAGCCTCATTTAGTGGCCAGCTTCAGGTGTTTTCACTGAAGATTTGCATTGTCAAGTGGACCTTTATAAATGCTCTGGAATTTTTATTCAAATTCATTATTGGTTTTGAACTCGCATTGGAATTTTAAAATTTTAACCCTTCTGGAATTTTTATTTAAAATTCTTTTGTTTACATCATCAACTTCAAATGTTATTTGTATAATCCATATTTTTAAGTAATGAATTAATGTCTGTATATGTAGTCTGTGTTTGGAAGAGTCCACTAGAAGCTGTAAGTTTTTTTAGGGTCTAAGGAAAAATCTCCAGCTCCCATTGCAATGGCCCTGTGGGTAATACTATAATTGACTTATGGCTATACAAGAATTATTATACCGTACAAAATTTTATATTTTTTCATGATAAAATCACAAGGATTTATATTCGATTCAAACCTGAATTTTCCTAAAATTTTTATTGTCTTTCTTCATAATTACCAACATTAAGAAGTAAAATTTTAGGAAGGGTAAAAGGGTAAAATTCAATGCCAGCTCATTGGTAACTTGGAACTGAGGTGAAACAGATTTTTGCTGTCCCTGCATCCAGAATGGTTGCAATAGGAAGCACTTCTAATGGTAGGATTTTTGTGTGAACAATTTATAAACAACTTAATATATTTACTGTATTTGGCTTATTATTTTTATTTATTTTTTTCCTTTTAAACATTTTTTACCTCTCATTTTGCCAGCCTTTTCACTTTGCTGCTTGAGATAGTTGTCTTATCACCTTGCGCATTTAGTCAGCTAGTAAAACTGTGTGTATAAATAAATAATGTATAAATTGATTAGAGATGGGCAGTAGTTAACTACTCTCAACATAGTTAATTGATAGTTACAATTACTGTCCCAATTTAATAATTAAATTACTAGTTTACCACTTGTTTGGTTTCAGCTACTCTAATAATTCTTTTTAATTTACTATAATTTTGCCTTATTGTAATCTGTTGTCTTAAGCAGAGTGAACACATCTTGAGTTTTTATTCAAATTCATTGTGATTAGTTATGAAGATTAGTTCAATTTCTTTTGTCATTTTTGAGCAACTGTTGCAATAGAAATTTTTATAATGCTGGTTGATAAAAGTAAAATTAAAATGAGCAATTATTTATTGTGATATGGTCACAATGCTGGGCTGAAATTTTTAATAATATTTTTAAAATTTATTTAATTTAAAATATATGTTCTCCACCTCAAATTAGTAGTGTTTTATCCTGTATATCATATTTTTCCTTTAACAATAGAATCATACTGGTCATTTATCTAACACCTTTCGGGGGAAATATTTGAATTAAATAATATGACTTCCAGTTTGCATCAGAAGTTCACGTATAGTTAATTGGGGCCTCCTGCCCCAAAGGTTTCCATATCTGGTCTCATCTTTCATCTACCTAACTCCATTCTTGAGATTAAGGACAGACAGACAGATAACAGTGGTAATTTATAGGTCTACAATTTTTTCAGATTGCAGCTCAGCAAAAACAATTATTCAGGTATGTGTATCAGTATTTACCATGCACATGTATAAGAAAATATAGTATATGGCTTGTTATATATTTTTATTTTGTACTTGCACTGAGTTATTTCTTATTAATCTACCCCTTAAATTAAAAATGGTTGGAAAGAATTTTCATGTAAAATTGAAAATTTAGTAAAAAATTAATGTTAGTTCAGTGGTCAACCAGTGGCTGAAACCATTGAACATCAGTAGTTGGTCATAGATTTGTGCCTCACCAATGAGCTGGCCATGTGGAGTTTTTTAGATTTTCTTCATGTCTTTAAAACCTAAATAAGGGCCAGTTTCCCATAGTCTTTCTGGGATGGACTTTCTCTCATATTAAATTTTAAAAGTGTTAATTTTTTTCAGAATGTCAAGTACAAGACAACTAGCTGAGCTGAAGTTAATTGAACTGATTGATCAAGAACTAAATGACTGTAATTGTGTATCTATGGAATATATTTTGCAAAAACTGAAATCAGAATCTGCTGCTACAGAAAAGAAGTGTTTAGAACATTTTCAGTGTGAAAAATGTGTGGAAGCAGCTCTTCAAAAATTTCCAGATTGTTTTTACATCAGTAAAAGCAACAATATTCTTAAAACTAACTCTATAAACCTTCCAAATAACTATTATGATAGATATGACAATTGTTTTAATATAGGCAAGTATAATATGAAATTAAAATAAATACATTGTGGAGCTCTCAACCTGTAATTTTTCAAAAAAACTAATATCACAGCCAAAAAAAGCTGACAGCCAAAATTTTAATTGAAATGTGATGGTTTCGTCAAATTTGATAGCATTTTATAGTGCAAGGCTTACAGAAATGATAATCCAAACAAAAACAGTTGAGTGCAGAAACTGGATAATAATAATAAATAAATGAAAAAATATTTAAAGCTAAACAAACATTTTTGATAACTAGCTATCATGATCACATTAAATATGTTCAAAAAAGAACACCATGAAGAGTAATCATATAATTGGTTGATGTTATGCATAGTATTTATTTCTGGACTTCAATAAGAGATCTTCATGCTAGAGGGATGGTATTGCTAATCTTTGAAATTTATGGCCTTATTTTTCTTGTATACTCTAAATATCTCTATCTTTTCCAGGTGTATGAAAGATGATTGCATTCTAGTTGTGTGTAGTAGTTGTGGTCTAAGCCCACACAGATGGACAGATGGATTTTTTTTTTTGTTTCTCTAATAGTCAAGTTTTTTGGAGATCTTAATAATAATAATAATAATAATTTTTTCCAAAGTTTATTATTATTAAAAAAAAGTATAAATTGAAACAATGCTTTTCTTCTTTCTCATCTGTCTAAGGATGGGTTAAGTCTCTCATGGATTGCTCTTTATGCTTTTGTTCATATTTAGTAGAATTCAGAAAAGGTTGTTCAATGCTTTTAAAGATTAATAATCAGAAACATTGATGAAAGAATTGGACAAATTTCAAATATATCAGACACATGGACATCACCCCTTGAAAAGTTAATCGTCTACACAAAAAGTGGACAGTTGAGAGCTCTATATTGATATTGAAAATTAAACAAGTACTGTTGTTTATTCAGATGTAATTTTATTTAATTATCAGTAATTATTTATAATGCTAAATTTATTACTGTGTAAGCAGTTTTTACTTAGATTAACTAATACTGTTTATAAGCTTAATTTAAAATTATATCACAAAATTGATGATAATTTACACTAATAGTAGTTATAATACAGAAATTAAAGTGATTTTAATATTGATATAAAATTTTAGTCTGAAAATTTTAATTTTGAAATGTTAAACTGAAACAAATAGCATCTATTTTATATTTAAATAATCAATTTGATACTGCTTTATATATTGTATAAAAAATATCATTATAGTATGTCTTAACATTTTAAATATATATATCTTTGGGGATTATAATGAACTATCAATTTCAATTTAAATTTCTAACAAAAATTTCAGATCACAGAACTATTTTCTAGTTTATTGCCATAAACTAAACTAGAAATTCCATAAACTTAAAACATTCTGAAGATTGAATGGCTGAGATAGTTAAGATATCATCCTACCACTCTGAGGACCTAGAATCAAATCTGAGCAAGCAATGTTGGGAATATTTTAAGGATGGTTTGTACTTAAAGGTGACCAGATTTTAACATTGGTGAAGTGGGCCAAAATTGACAGGGGGAGTGGTTGTCTTGTGGAAAAAAATTGTTCTAGAGCAGAAAAATTCTATTATCAAAAAATGCAAAAATTGTATTGTATTATATTTTTTAATATTTTAACGTATGTAAAATTCACAAATATAATAAATATATATACTATTGTAAATCTTTAAAAACCATTTATTCTTTAGCATATTTCTAAGTTGAGTGAATTTTTTTTAGTAGAGTGCTGCTGTTGTTTAAAATGTCATGAAATTTTTCACAAGAATTTGTTAAATTATATTTCACACATAAATAATATGGCTTTCCAAGTCTCAATATTTAATTGTGATTTATCAGATATCCCATGCTTTATTTATAATAGAAAAATGCATTCAGTCACATCATTAGTTCCTTTTAAGGACAGCATGTATTCCACAATTTTTAATGCTTGGAATATAGTTTGTTTCAAAATGGTGAAATATTTCTAACCATTTGTTCTCTGTTGAGATTTTTGCTACCTATAACAAACTATATTTTAACAATTATTTTAATCCTTCTGTATTTCTTACTAAATAATAATAATAATAATACAGTAGATCATCGTTTATCTGAATCAATTGGAGACTGGGGTTGTTCGGATAACTTATTTTTCGGATAACCGATTATATACGAAAAAATATGTTAACCTATCCCGTGTTGAAATTTTTCTCCGTTGCGTGTTACTTCGCGTTGAATTTTCATCGATGTTAAGCTTAACGTAAACTTTTTAAAATAATAATAGTGGATATTGTATCATTAAAAATTATTTCTTTATTTTTACAAACAAAATAAATATATTGAAAAATATAAAAACAAAAAAATTATACTTCAGAAGCTAATCTAGTATCAAAAACGTTCAATTCAGTACAACACACAGTCCTTGGAAAAACACCACACAAAAGTGCCAGTGCTGCCAGCTAAAACACACACATCAACAAAAAAATATTGGAGTAGCCCAAGATATAGCCAAAGATCACAGCGCCACAGCACTAGCGAAAATTTAAATTTGCCGACTGGAATTCTTTCGGATAACTGACTTTCGGATAAACGATGCCCTACTGTAATACTAACTTGTTTTACTTTTCCTCTGAATTTGCCTTGAGTGTGTCACTTTATTATTGTAATTTTTTTATTATATAATACTGTCATAACCAAAATGAACCCCAGCCCCACCACTAGCAATAGAATGATGCAAACTGATGTGCTTACTCTTGCTAGTCACTAGCTTTCTAAGACAGCAACAGACGAGAGCTCTGCACCATGTAATATGCAATGAACAAAATGTTTGTTCGTTTGGACAGCCTGTGAACACGCGCTGCTCCATTGCTGCAGCTGTGCACCCCAAACTATTTTCTGTTGGTCTTTGCCACAAACACAAAGGGTTTTGTTGGCACAGCATTCTTTATTTCCGATGCTCGCACATCCCTTGATACTGATAAGTGTGATATAAAATTATCTTTATGAATCTTAAACATAAGACAAGTTTATGACACATAATTGACAAAAACTTAATCTTTCCAAATCTCAGGACTTTTCTAAAATGCCACAGGATGATGGACACATTGTTAAAAATTGGGGCTGTCCTGCCAAAAGCAGGACATCTGGTCACCTTGTCTATGCTGTATATGTCTCCTCATCACCTGGCTATCCTCATTGTGGACCTGGCCAAACTAGAATTGGTATGATTAAAAATAATTCTTTCTGCCCTGTAGGCACTAAGAGGGAGAAAAATGAAAATAGAACATTCCAGTTATTGCATGATGATGACAATGAGTTTCAAACAAGTTATAAGTTTAGTAGATAAGTGATTTTATTGTTTATGAATTATCATAAAATGCACATTATTCTAATTATTAAACAATGTTTAATAAGGAAAAACTCTCAATATAGCAGGAAAACTTCTGATTCTCAGCAACTATTTAAATCATGTCTTAAAATCATGTTAAAATTACAAATTATAAATAATATACAAGTACTAAAAATACAAACCAATTACATTGAATTATCATTTATTTTATCTTATTTAAGTCATATTCATTTTAATATAATGTTTCATTAGATTTTTGCTTCATTGAGATATTTTGTATATTGATAAAAATTTTATTTTAGATTTTAAATTTATTTATTTAACTATTTCAATTATAAATATTAATCAACAACTCAAAATTGGATATAATTAATAAACAAGGCAAATGAAACCAAATTTCAGCACAAAATTGTAAGACAGCAAATGATTGAAAATGTTTGCTGTCTTACAGTTTCGTGCTGGAATTTGGTTTCATTCTCCTTGTTTATAAACATTAAATATTATTAGATGCAAACATCTCTTATGTCCCACAAGGTTGGACAAAGAAATTAAGTAATTATTGTTAAATTTTTATATGTTTTAATGATTTTTTTAACTATTGTTTTTATGCTATTGATTTATTTTTATAAATTTAATGTTTAATTTTTTAAACAGTTTGACTATAAGGAAAATAATTGTTGTTTAATATCATTCTAGGCTCAGCTGTTAAGGAAGTTTTAACAGTTTTAGAAGGTTTACTAGCAAAATTGCAACTGTATGAATTTTTAATTGAAGTTGTGGGTCCACAGAAAGAATATTATCTGGATTATATTGAAAACGAATTTTTCAAGAAATATGATAATTTCAGAAATATTTTTAAATGTCAACATTTTCTAATAGAAGCAATAAAAGAATTTCATGATATTTTTCTAATTAAATTTTATGATAAAATTCAAAAGTATTCTGTCTATTCAAAATATACTATAGAATACAGTGAAGGAGGATTATGGAAAGTATTTAATTCAGGTAATTATTGAATAATATATTTTAAATATATTTTTAAAAATAGGTAAGCTATCTTGGTCTGATCAAAAAGATATCCATATTGATTTTATTGCTATACAATATTGAAACTTTTTTAAATGTTACTTCACATTTTCCTATATGTTTGTATCACATACTAATACTAATTCTTCATGCATGGTCATTGCATTACATACAACATTGCTTGTTGATATTGAATTTTTCTAGATTCAAGAGTATAAACAACATATTTGAGTTTTGAAAAAACATTTGGGTAAAACAAGTAGTGAAAATATATCATATGATAAAATTTGTTTATAGGGAAATTTTATGAGCCATTCTTATGAATAATTTTGCTACTTGAAAGAAGGATGAAGATGAAGGGGATAAACAATAATCTAAAATATGGTAGAATCTACTTACTTTAATTACATTGGGACATACCTATGCTGTTAACAATAACAAGTGATCAGTGGTATCACTACATTGGTGCCATCCCATGGATCTTTTTATAACAGGCATAGAGAATCCTTAATAATGTTTTTTATACATAATAGTGTTATGCATAAATTGTAATTTTTGTATATTACTGAATGTAAAGGTGGGTAATATAAACAGCTAGCAAAATATAATATAATATGCATAGCCTACACATATTATAAATATTATTTATTTTTATTTTTGTAATTATATTTGTAGGAGGTAAAATATTTTTGTATTTTTTATTGTAATTTGGTAATAATTATAGCTCTGACTGAATGCAATAGAAGGTTCAAAAAGTAAATTTGCATGATATTTTAGCATTGTAGTATCTTGATATTTGTAAGCTGAATGGTAGGTTGTCAGTTTACTATTCTGGAAGGTATGAGAATGAATTGACATACAGGTCAAAAAACCCTAGAAATTTTTTGGGGTAGTCCATCCTGGATAATCTATCCCACAATACCCAGCCACCCTATTATAGACATAGCTGAACCCACAATGGGCTTAATTAAAAGATCTTTTTAGTGCCAATAAAAAAAAAGTTAAGCTGGGCTTACAAAAAATATTTTTGTTGTTATAACTTTATACAGGGATATTTTTATTTAAAAAAAAGTAAATTTTCTGCTGAAACATACAAAAATTTTATAGTNGTATGCATCCCTTGCACTACTGTTAGTGCAAGGGATGCAGACTTCACTAGTATCTGGATAACCTAAAGTTATCAGTTGCAGTAGTGTCACTAGACACTACTGCAACTGATAACTTTAAGCTAAATAAGTAATTAAAACTAAAATTAGTGGAAATTCTAGTTTTATTCAATCTGATATTCAGAGGAATGTTAAAGTTATACATTTCATAATTGTTTTAAGATTTATTAATTAATAGTAATTCAGTGTTGTTTGTATGCTGGGTATTGCAATACCATCTTTAATAATATTTATCAAGTGCACATTTTATTCCCACAGGCTATGCTGTAACTGTTTCCATTATGTTTATATAGCTAGTGTTTTGCAACAATGTAACACAGCTTAGATTTCAATGTATCGTGTGTATTGCATTCCTGCAACACACAGCTTGGATGAATTGCTGGGTATGTTGCATATTTGCAATACATGACTCTTAATATGTTAAATAAATATAAATAGAGTAACTTCACATCACAGTAATTCCTAATTATTTGAACTGAAGTATTTTGTATTTCATTTTTCAGATTGTTTGTTACAAATTATATGTTCAACATTTCTACAGTTGACAGCCGAGATACAAACAATTATAATTTTAAAAGAACATTCCTTTAAAGAGCCATTTCATTTTCCAGTTCTATATAATGCAGGAAAGACAGTATCACAGCCATTTTGTGATTATTTTACCAATATAAATACATTAAAAACATTTATTTCACTTTTGCCAGATTTATTTTATATTAGCAGAAGAAATAGAGTTTTCCTAAATGAAAAAGTATCTAATCCAAAAACATATTGGTATAATAGTAATAGGAGTAGAATTGGATTATTTGGTAAGAAAATTTAATGATTACGAAATTTACATTTATGATTAATATTTTGTTATACCATAATTTCCTGCTTATAACTCTCTCTTGATTAAACACTTAAAAAGTTTTTTATGAAACCATGTCCTTTTTGTATTGTTGACTTATTAAACACTGACTTTATAGTGTATTTTGAAGACACATGGCAAATTTTCATCATTTATCTTTATTTAGATATCCAAACTAAATAAAGATAAATGATAAAAATTTGCCATGTGTCATCAAAATACAGTGTTTAACAAGTCAACTTAAAAAGTTGCCAAAATGGAAATGAAACTTTCAAATAACCTGTCTTATCATACCCACACTTGTAAAGTAAGCATTGAAAATAAGACACTTACTTATATGCAGTTTAGAAAGTATCAACCCAATTTTTTATTTACATTAGCAGTTCATTGTACTATACATCTAATTATAAAATAAGTGAAATGGAATAAACAGAATTTTTGGGATAGAATTGCCTAAACTACATTAAAAGTCAAAAATACAAAAAGACAGCTGAGTGACAAAATTTTTTTATCATTTGTTTAATTTCTGTTTTATTTATAAAATAACACAATAATAATAATTGCAAAAATAAACTTTAAAATTTTTTGTTAATTTTTTTATGTCATTAATATCCAAAGACACAGATTTGAGAGTTATTGCCTCTTTCTTTGCTGTAAACAACCAAAATATGATAAAATCATGTTAACTTCTAAATAGTTCTCTGAGAATTATTATGTAGAGAGAGGGATTATCAGCTTTTAAGATAAAAGTTTAAGTAGGAGTGTTTAATAATTTAAAGCACGAATATAAAAATTAAAGCAAGTATAGAAAATGAACAAGAAAGAACTAAATTGAAGCATGTGTATGTATATGTATGCTTGTTGATTTTTGGAAAAGTTACAATGACAGATGAATATATTTCTAAGTGCTTAAAGAAATGTTTAAAGCAGGAGTCCCCGAAGTGGTCAATATTTATTAACCCAAAGGGATAAGGCATTTTTGGGATTGATTGAAAATGGATCATTAAAAATTATTAGTCTAATGGGTTATGTATATATAATAGGTTCAAGATGATGTAAATTTGTATACTGTAATTAGATCTTTTCTATGAAAATTGTGTGTGGACAAATACTTGCCAGCTATATTATTAACTGTATTAGCTAGAAAAAGATGGAGAGTTGATAAGAAGTCAGGGAATCCTTGAAGGGGCCAGCAGAAAAAAATGTTTGAGGATCCTGCATCTAAAAGTATATTTGAAAACTTTATTTTTCAAATTTACTTTTACTTTTACATACAGGTGACTTGTGAGCTATTTGCAGGAAATTATGGTATATTTAATATTTTTTAAAACATAAATTAACATTATCACTTTAAATACTATATTGCATGAAATAATTTTTAACTAGTAAAATATTTTAATTTTAAACATTTTTTAGAGAGAGAATATTAGAGATGAATATTTTATTTTTTAAACAATTAAAATTATCATTCAAAATTAAATTCTTATTTACATATATTTCTAACTATATAAAGTATCTATTGAATAGTTAAAAATTATTTAAGAATTTGTGATGAAAGCATTCTGTATTTAATAATCATACTTAATATTTAAGTTGTTCAATGATTCTGATTCTTCATTCATAATGCCATTAATAATAATCTTTACTCATAAATAATATAATTTCTTATTTTATTGATATGACTAATAACAGTCTGGTTATTTTCTATAGATTGTTTATTACAAGAATTAATGAAAATTTTCAATAATCAACTATCACTTTATAATTTGGCTCAATCTCTAAAATTAAAATTAAAGAAAAAAATTCATATGCCATTGAAAGAATTGGATATTAAGAAGCTGTATTGTTACTGCAGTGATTTAAAGGAAGCTGAACATTTGAAAAATGATATTTTAGAATTTTCTGGAATTTTTCATTTAAGTGCTGTCAAAAATGTATTATTGGTGGAAAATAATTGGAATAATAATGGTATTCAATTACATCACAAACCAAAATCAGGTAATCACTGAACAATAAGTTTTGCCATTCAGTAGTTTAGTTTATTGTAGCTGTACACTAGGTTAGTTTCTATTGGTAATGATATCAAGTTAAAAATAAACATTGCATGCTAACTCATGATCTTAAGCCAGTCTTGTGCAATCTGTTTTTAAATAGCGAGGTTGAGGCCAAAGTTTTAAACGCAAAAACAAGTACATCAGACGTTCAGTGCCGCTTTCCCATAAGCCTAGAAGTTTGACAATGGTGTTTGGAATGTCGAGCATGATTCCACTGACTATCCAAACACCATTGTCGAACTTCTAGGCTTACAGGAAAGCGGCGCTGAGCGTCCAATGTACACATTTTTGCATTTAAAACTTCGGCCTCAACCTCGCTAATGTTTGTGTGGACACTACTTCTAACAAGTTTTGGATTTAAGTTTCAGTCATTTGTCTTTTAATGACAGTCATAGGAATAATCCTATGATCTTTTGATGGCATTGTCCTTCTGATAGGTTCTGTGCTGGATTTCTCAATTTGAATGTCTTCCTCATTCCATCATTCTCCTATTCTGAGATCAGTTATTGCACTGTGACCAATTCCATTAGAAATATCATGGAATAATATAGTCATCTCATTGATTCCATTAATTTGAGTTTCTCAAAGCCTGATAAATAATTTATATGTGCATAATACTGGGTTATTTCATTTAAAATGCAATTTTCTTTAATTGCCCATATTTAGTTCAAATTATTTTAACTGAGAAATGGCGGAACATTGGGCAGATTTATAAAGACAATTATCGTGCCACTTTTAAATGCAAATTAAGACTTATGTGCTTGCTTTTCTTATGTAAATGAAAATTATTAATTTAAATAACTGTTGTTTTAACCTCCTGCTATTTTAAGGAAGAACAATACTGTTTTATTTAATTCACAAAAATAATTGGGTTAAGTGGCAAGTAATATGACAATAGAATGTTTACAAAAACAACTTTTAAGTCACATGATTTTTTCCGAAGTAATTTTTGCTGAGAAATTTAAGTACAGTAGACCCCCCTATAACACGGGTTCCTATAGTTCGGATTCCTGTATGACGGTGAAAAAATTGCGACGGTATCCGTACAAACATGGTAAAAAAAACTCCTATAATTCGGTAAAACATCATCGGGCAGCCGAACTACTTTCCGCCGTCCAGCGCCATGCTACGGAGAGTTTATATAAATTAGGTACTGGAGAGTTTAGGCGGGTAAATTGAGATTACTATCGTCTGTACAGTATTATATATAAATTAGGTACTGTACATATAATTATATATTAATTATATATAAATTAGGTACTGTATATATAATTATATATTAACTTAATTTATTGTAACTATTATAATTATATATATACTTTCCGCTGTCCAGCGCCACGCTACGGAGAGTTTAGGCGAGTAAGTTGAGTTTACTATCGTCTGTACAGTATGTAAATTAGGTACCGTAAGTCTAATACAGCACTAATTTTATACATTTCTTGTGAAAGAAACATTTCTTATTCAACGCCCATAAAAATTATTTATATTAATGATGTCTCCAAAGTTCAACGAAGTTTTCGCAGAAAAATAACTTATCAGAAATCGCGGCCGTGGTTTGGTGCGCTGCTCCGCAACGAAAACAAGCTTAAGCAATGGCAGCTTCAAATGGTGCACACTCGGTAAGTAATCCTACAATTTTTTGTTTATAGCATAGTTCATACGGATTATTCCCAAAAAAATATACGTGTTTTGGAAATGTTGAGTCAAATTAGTCTAGGAATTGATTAATTTTATGGAAGAAAACCTTTCAAACAGCCTTAGTCCATAAACTTCACAAGTGTCGGGCTGTGATTGGCAAGGACTTGTACAAAATGGATTCATAAAGAATGGAATGTATCTACCATGTTATAGGGGGTCGACTGTATAGGTTCAAGTGTGCCCTGAGATAAAAAAGGTTGAAAAACACTGCTATAGACTATCATAAAAATCATTAAATGTGTCCATGGTGTAACATTTCTCATTTCTGTCAGTGTAATTATAATCTGAAAAGTAATTTGTATTTGCTGTTTAGGTAATTTCTATTAATAATAATATTTCTAATAATTAATAGATATTTTTATACCTATTAATTATGAATAGGTATAAAAATTATACCTATAAAAGGTATTCCAATTAATAAGTATTTTTATCGAAATTATTACAAAAGTTTGCTTCTAGCCCTTGGTATAATTATATTAATTAAATTATCAATAACCATGAGGCAGATAATAATGTGAGCTTATCAGACCAATGATGGGCACCAATGCTCAGGAATCAAAGTGAAAATGTTTAATAAATACAAAAATGACGACATAAATATGGAAACAAAAAAACCCAAAATGCATTTTGGACTATTTTCTAATAGAAAATAGTGCCTCATCAGTTGGTATTAACTAAAGGTTTTAGTATATTTAAAATTATACAAGGTAAACTTAAAACTATGCCTAAAGCTATACAATAGATCTTTTATATTGTATAGCTTTAGGCATAGTTTTAGGTTTATCTTTACCTTGTATAATTTTAAATATACTAAAACCTTTAGTTAATACCAAGTGATGAGAAAATAGTCCAAAATGCATTTTGAGTTTTTTTGTTTCCATACTCATAATCATCATTTTTGTGTTTATTGAACATTTTCACTTTGATTTCTGAACGTTTGTGCCCATCATTGGTCTGATAAGCCCTCACTATTATCTGCCTCATGGTTGTTGATAATTTAATTAATATAAAGGTATTTTTATACCTATTAATTGGAATACCTTTCTATTATATAAATATAAAGTATAAATTTATATTGTAAACAACTGAATAATTAGTAAATCAAACATTTCACTAACTTAGTTTAAAATTTTATTTCTGTAATTGAAGTCAAATTGAAATAATATCAATTTTATTAAATATTTTGCTTTGGTTTACAAGTCATAAAAAGCAGTCTATATTCATTAATAATCAATAATATGTTTTTAAATTTTTAATAATAAAATTTAACTCTTGTTTTTCTAAATTCACCAGTGGCGTGCAACATTTGATGAAAGGGAAGCTATGTTTCTGTAAGAAGCCAACTTTCAGGGGCAATCAGTTAATTGCACATCAGTGATGGTCTAGGCCCTCTAGGGTCTATTTGTATTCATTTGTTCGATAAGCTAGTAAAAACCATAGACTTCTCTAAATGTATTTTTAATAGATTATTTATCTGGCATACTTAATAAATAAACAAGTTCAATATAATTACCTCTGTTATTAGATTCAGTAGATTCTCTATACCCTCTAAATGCCAATTCTTGCTTTGATAAAAAACATATAACATCTATTAATTTAGATATAATATATCTATTAGCCATAACTGTCTCATCATAATTTTCAATATTTATTTTATATTATTTACTAATGTTAATAGATTGTCCGTCATTTTTTTTCTAAATAATTCATTTTACGACCAGGTGGTGTCTATGGAAATTTCCAAAATTTATAACTTTTCAGTCACTCTCATTGAACTGGAAAAATTTCTGTATTTATTACATCTAATATTATGAAGAAATCAGTCCCCACTGTACTTGGCTATGGATTGATTCAGTTAAGCTTTTAAGTAAAATTCCGGCTCTTTCAGCAGGGTTTTATTTATGTCCCTAATTCCATAATCTCTTAATTACATAACTACTTGTGTAAATAGAAATAAATTGAAACTGGTTACTTTGTACTTGAATATTTGTAGTCTTGGGAAAGAAGTGGAAAGACAAATTTTTATGACAACGGATACATAAATCGTAAATTTAAGGAAAATAAATTCTAGAGCTTTTTTTTTTTTTTGTACCTTGTGCGTCTCATTCATTAAATTTAGTTGTCAAAGTAACAGTTAATTTTTTAACATTGTACAAGAATTGTACACGTATTTTTCTGTATCCCCTTATAGATGGGACATACTAAATCATAATATCACTAGTTTAACATTGAAATCTGTAAGTAATACAAGATGGGAGAGCAGAATAAATATATCAAATATTTTAATGGATTTTTTTGAAACTCCTGTCAACTTTACAGAATTATCATAAAAACATACCAGTAAACTCCTATCGGTTGGGTTAAGTTATAAATCTACTCGCGATTCACATAATGGGACAAGGGCAGCCAAATATCTAACAGGCAGGCAGCTAACAGCCCAGAGCCGTTTTGGATAGAATCATTGGAAGTGTTTTGGTGTGTAGCTTCCACCAGCTAAACCACCTGAGGTTGGTGCTCTGTAAAGTGCATGCGCAAATGCCTATAATCTGGCTGTTTTACACTGTTCAAATATTTTTGCCCTGGAAGCTGTCCCATATTTGACAATACAGAGCTTCTGTTGGGAATATGCATATACGAATTTATATTCAAATATACAATAGCAATCTTATCATTTTTCTCACATGTAGTATAGAAATTTGTAATAAGATACATAACGTGGTTATAATAAAATATTAATTTTAATTAATTAATCAAAAATACATTAAAATATGAAAATAATCGCACAATATGTATTTATTTTTTAGAAAATACAAGGGAAGTGGCGCTTCCACCGCTTCCAATGACTGCACACCACTGAAATTCACCTAATTAAATGCAGTAAATTCTCACTTTGTGGTTAGTTCATTTTAAGGTTTCTTGTGAAAGTTGAAAAACTATCTAAGTCAAATGGTGACTAAATACAATATATTTGTTTCAGAGGATAGGTAAATCATCTGCTTGTAAAAAGAAAACATTGAAAAAGTAATAACTTTTTATTTTCTCAATTTTAACCATGTGTGAACTGCCGGGGAGGTCGGGAACCGTCTACTCTCCCTTTTCGGCGACAGGTCGTTAAACCTGCTCACTTGTCAAGATGGCTAGTTTCGTATACGGTCCCGAAGGGTCGGGATACTTTTTGTCAGGTTGAGTGGAGGAGGTGAGAGGGGTCGTCGACGTGGCGTAGGCGATATACGAGTAGACAACACCATTTAACAATGAGAACAACAATTTATTAGATAAACGAAAAGAAAAAAAATTTAAAGAATACAAAAATCTAACATCGGGGAAGTGAATTTAGTTCAATAGCTCCTAACTCGCAGAGAGAGAGTTTACATTAATTGTTTCATACCTCTAGTTTACTTCCACGTAGGCGGGAAAAATTTAGTCCTTTTTTTGTCGGTGATCGAGGCACACAGTTCGACGCACAAAGTTAGTTTCCCGGCAACTTAATTAATCCTTCTACACCGTAGATGTCAGACTCCCCGAGGAGGGGGAAAGAAGTCGCTTTTATAGCTTCGGACTGGGGAAAATCAGTCAGATGATCTCCCATTGTGTGAGATAGAGTTGGTCCTGCAGGTGTGGAGGTCAAGTTGTTCCCGGGACCAAAACAAAATGACGAATTCGGACTTTAACTATAAACTTTTTGTCTTGTAGCAGAGGAATGTCATTGTTCAAGGGTTGAATGTTTATATGAACGATGAAAGTTATAAGTTGCGATCGATATTTGATTCTTTTTTCTGACAATGTTATTTTAACGAGGAGGCGACAAATTTATTTTAAATACGTCGAAAATTTTGGGGGAAATGAACAATTTTGAGCTTATTCTGAGGTCGGATCTCATACGTTTGTTTCAAAATATTACTGGATAAATGCTTTTGATAATTGTAAATCAAAATATCACAACATGTGTACAAATCTATGTAATTCAAATTCACATAAGTCAAGAACTTACTACATAAAAAAATTTTAGTATATGACATATGAGGGGCATTCAGAAAATAAAGAACGTTTGGATTTTTTTGAAACTCCTGTCAACTTTACAGAATTATTATAAAAACATACCAAACATACCAAAAAAAGAAAAAAAAAACAATAATGAAAGGAAAAAGTTTTATTAAGTCATTAGTAGAAAACCAGTTGCTTTTCTATATAGTCATGCATTTGTCATAGTGTGACATTAATTTTTGGATTCCTTTGTCATAGACTTCCACTACCAATTCTTTCAGCCAGTTAGTGACATTTCTTTCACTTCTCATCCATTGCAAAACATTCCAAATCCACTCCAAAAACTCTTTCAACTTGGAGATAGAGGTGAAAGTCTTCTTTCTCTACCATCAAATGTCATGGCAACCTGGTGTGCTGTGACATTTGATGATAGGGAAGCTGTGTTTCCATAAAAATTTTAAACAAATACTGGAAATGACAAAAATAAACAGTTTATTTATTTTAATTCTAAAATAGATAATTGACACAAAACAAAGATATAAGAACTTGTTTTTATTATTTTTTATAAACTAACTCTAAAAAAAATTAACTCTAATTTCTCTATTCGGAAATTTTTTCCACAAAGTCATTAATTACTTTATCATAAAAATCGCTGGTCATTGATTCCATCAAAGTATTTAAAAGCTCTTTTTCTATTGAAAGTAACACTAGTGCAATAATCTTTCCTCTGACTGAGTCTTCCTAGCAAATGCATGAATACGCTTCATGGTTGAAAAACTGCACTCAACAGATGCACTCATAGATGGTACCGTAAAAATTAATGATATTAAATCATATAATTCTTTTAGTACATCTTTGTTCAGATCGTCATTAATTATATTATTTTTTGTGTCTAAGAGTGACTTGCCAATATAGTCTGGACACGAATACAAATATTCACTATGTAATTTAGATATATAAAAAAATTCTCTATAAAATTTACTTAATTTAAAGAATTAAAACTCACTTGGGAGAATTGTTTTTCATAATACAGTATTTAAAATTATTAATACAGTAGAGTCTCGAAAACTCAGCACTTGATAACCTGGCAGTCCGGATAACTTGGCCATACTCTGGCAGGNATATACTTTCCGCCGTCCAGCGCCACGCTATGGAGAGTTTAGGCGAGTAAGTTGAGTTTACTATCGTCTGTACAGTATTTAAATTAGGTACCATAAGTCTAATACAGCACTAATTTTATACATTTCTTGTGAAAGAAACATTTCTTATTCAACGCCCATAAAAATTATTTATATTAATGATGTCTCCAAAGTTCAACGAAGTTTTCGCAGAAAAATAACTTATCAGAAATCGCGGCCGTGGTTTGGTGCGCTGCTCCGCAACGAAAACAAGCTTAAGCAATGGCAGCTTCAAATGGTGCACACTCGGTAAGTAATCCTACAATTTTTTGTTTATAGCATAGTTCATACGGATTATTCCCAAAAAAATATACGTGTTTTGGAAATGTTGAGTCAAATTAGTCTAGGAATTGATTAATTTTATGGAAGAAAACCTTTCAAACAGCCTTAGTCCATAAACTTCACAAGTGTCGGGCTGTGATTGGCAAGGACTTGTACAAAATGGATTCATAAAGAATGGAATGTATCTACCATGTTATAGGGGGTCGACTGTATAGGTTCAAGTGTGCCCTGAGATAAAAAAGGTTGAAAAACACTGCTATAGACTATCATAAAAATCATTAAATGTGTCCATGGTGTAACATTTCTCATTTCTGTCAGTGTAATTATAATCTGAAAAGTAATTTGTATTTGCTGTTTAGGTAATTTCTATTAATAATAATATTTCTAATAATTAATAGATATTTTTATACCTATTAATTATGAATAGGTATAAAAATTATACCTATAAAAGGTATTCCAATTAATAAGTATTTTTATCGAAATTATTACAAAAGTTTGCTTCTAGCCCTTGGTATAATTATATTAATTAAATTATCAATAACCATGAGGCAGATAATAATGTGAGCTTATCAGACCAATGATGGGCACCAATGCTCAGGAATCAAAGTGAAAATGTTTAATAAATACAAAAATGATGACATAAATATGGAAACAAAAAAACCCAAAATGCATTTTGGACTATTTTCTAATAGAAAATAGTGCCTCATCACTTGGTATTAACTAAAGGTTTTAGTATATTTAAAATTATACAAGGTAAACTTAAAACTATGCCTAAAGCTATACAATAGATCTTTTATATTGTATAGCTTTAGGCATAGTTTTAGGTTTATCTTTACCTTGTATAATTTTAAATATACTAAAACCTTTAGTTAATACCAAGTGATGAGAAAATAGTCCAAAATGCATTTTGAGTTTTTTTGTTTCCATACTCATAATCATCATTTTTGTGTTTATTGAACATTTTCACTTTGATTTCTGAACGTTTGTGCCCATCATTGGTCTGATAAGCCCTCACTATTATCTGCCTCATGGTTGTTGATAATTTAATTAATATAAAGGTATTTTTATACCTATTAATTGGAATACCTTTCTATTATATAAATATAAAGTATAAATTTATATTGTAAACAACTGAATAATTAGTAAATCAAACATTTCACTAACTTAGTTTAAAATTTTATTTCTGTAATTGAAGTCAAATTGAAATAATATCAATTTTATTAAATATTTTGCTTTGGTTTACAAGTCATAAAAAGCAGTCTATATTCATTAATAATCAATAATATGTTTTTAAATTTTTAATAATAAAATTTAACTCTTGTTTTTCTAAATTCACCAGTGGCGTGCAACATTTGATGAAAGGGAAGCTATGTTTCTGTAAGAAGCCAACTTTCAGGGGCAATCAGTTAATTGCACATCAGTGATGGTCTAGGCCCTCTAGGGTCTATTTGTATTCATTTGTTCGATAAGCTAGTAAAAACCATAGACTTCTCTAAATGTATTTTTAATAGATTATTTATCTGGCATACTTAATAAATAAACAAGTTCAATATAATTACCTCTGTTATTAGATTCAGTAGATTCTCTATACCCTCTAAATGCCAATTCTTGCTTTGATAAAAAACATATAACATCTATTAATTTAGATATAATATATCTATTAGCCATAACTGTCTCATCATAATTTTCAATATTTATTTTATATTATTTACTAATGTTAATAGATTGTCCGTCATTTTTTTTCTAAATAATTCATTTTACGACCAGGTGGTGTCTATGGAAATTTCCAAAATTTATAACTTTTCAGTCACTCTCATTGAACTGGAAAAATTTCTGTATTTATTACATCTAATATTATGAAGAAATCAGTCCCCACTGTACTTGGCTATGGATTGATTCAGTTAAGCTTTTAAGTAAAATTCCGGCTCTTTCAGCAGGGTTTTATTTATGTCCCTAATTCCATAATCTCTTAATTACATAACTACTTGTGTAAATAGAAATAAATTGAAACTGGTTACTTTGTACTTGAATATTTGTAGTCTTGGGAAAGAAGTGGAAAGACAAATTTTTATGACAACGGATACATAAATCGTAAATTTAAGGAAAAAAAATTCTAGAGCTTTTTTTTTTTTTTTTTGTACCTTGTGCGTCTCATTCATTAAATTTAGTTGTCAAAGTAACAGTTAATTTTTTAACATTGTACAAGAATTGTACACGTATTTTTCTGTATCCCCTTATAGATGGGACATACTAAATCATAATATCACTAGTTTAACATTGAAATCTGTAAGTAATACAAGATGGGAGAGCAGAATAAATATATCAAATATTTTAATGGATTTTTTTGAAACTCCTGTCAACTTTACAGAATTATCATAAAAACATACCAGTAAACTCCTATCGGTTGGGTTAAGTTATAAATCTACTCGCGATTCACATAATGGGACAAGGGCAGCCAAATATCTAACAGGCAGGCAGCTAACAGCCCAGAGCCGTTTTGGATAGAATCATTGGAAGTGTTTTGGTGTGTAGCTTCCACCAGCTAAACCACCTGAGGTTGGTGCTCTGTAAAGTGCATGCGCAAATGCCTATAATCTGGCTGTTTTACACTGTTCAAATATTTTTGCCCTGGAAGCTGTCCCATATTTGACAATACAGAGCTTCTGTTGGGAATATGCATATACGAATTTATATTCAAATATACAATAGCAATCTTATCATTTTTCTCACATGTAGTATAGAAATTTGTAATAAGATACATAANAATAAAGCTTTGTAAAGAAACATACATAAAAATAACATAAAATCTTTGTTACTTTTTAAATCTTAAAACAATGCACTTGGCTTCCTACCAGTGGCTAATGGATAGAATCATTGGAAACACTATACAATATTTTGGTGGATAGCATCCACCAACTAAACCGCTTGAGGTTGGTGCTCAGTAAAGCACATGCGCGAATGCCTGTAATCTGGCTGCTTTACACGATTCAGATATCTTGGCCATGTAAGTTATCCCATATTCAACAATACAGCATTTCCATTGGGAATATGCATATAGCAATTTATATTCGAATATACAATAGCAATCTTATTGTGAGATCCGAATAGCCCCTGGGTCTAAATAACAATTTAAATCACAAATTTAAAATAATAATGAAAAATATTCTTTCGTTTGAGTGAGAAAAATAACGTTTTCTAGCGTGGGAAAACAGCTAAGAGAGTCACTTCCTTTCACGGAAGTTAGAATATCCTCTGTTTTTCCCTCATCTGTGAAAAATATCGCTTCGATGGGAACTGTTTACCCCTCATCTCTACCCCTTCCCATCCGTCCATGTGGGAAAATCCAAATACGATGATTGGTCGTAAATGGGAAGATATCAGCGAAGTTTAGCTGAATTCAGGGAGTTCGTCAGAAAATCTCATCGAGGAGAGACGTCTCCCATATTTGCTCCACACCGTCATTGGGGAGTTCGTCAACAGGTCCCCGAGTATTCAGACGAAATCCATGCAAGCTCCTAAAGGCCAACGCCCTATGCTATGAGCAAATACCGTATACTAAAGGCTTACTTCCATAGACAAATATTCTCAGTTAAGTGGATCTCTCCATGAACAGAAGGCAGAGAACTCCAGGAGCAAGATAAATACGTCACATACAGAGGAAAGGAAGAACAACTAACAGGTTGTATGTTTACTATGAAATTGTGAGCTCTCTCTCTCGATATATATATAGTTTAAGTCAAATTTATTGTGTCTCATTTATTTGTAACTCCATCTTTGTATAGTCATATAAAGTCATATACAAAAGGAATTTAATTAACATATATATGTTAATTAAATTCCTTTTATTATTATTTAACCTAATGTCTCCGAGATCTCTGAATCTGACCCCTCACGCGTGTTAATCCACGTATCCAAATTTGATTAACTGGTGTCACAGGAATTCTGACGTTGGATAAAGGCTTCGCCGTCTATATCCTCTTTAATATTAAAAAAGCCCTCCCGGTCAAAATCCTGTTTAGGATCGGATCCAAAGATTCGAAACACAGAGACTATTCTCATGGAATAGGCCGAGTAAGTGGCACCTTTAAGCAGGTACCTCCGGCTTCTCACATTATCATTGTTTTTCACATTAATGTGGTTATAATAAAATATTAATTTTAATTAATTCAAAGTACATTAAAATATGAAAATAATTGCACAATATGTATTTATATTTTAGAAAATACAAGGGTAACAGAGCTTCCACAGCTTCCATGGATGGCATGCCACTGGTCTGTATGGCAGATAGTTGAAACATTCCAGCCAAAGTTCTGAATTACAGCTTGAATGACTGCAGTAGAATGTGATTGCACATTATCTATCTTGATTAAACATTAAACTCCTTTCGCTTACATTTGCTTTGTGCGTAATGTGATCACCTTAGACTTCCATGATTTGTTTATGAATTTCTATAGAATGAACTCTTTACATGTTTAGAAAAATAATAATGTTTCACATTTCACATTTGGCAGGATTTTTGTATTTTAACCCTTGACAAAACAGTAACAATAAGCCTGCCATTATCAAAACTCTACATATGCTAAGCTAACACTTCAGGGAATAAATTGACTTTGAATCAATGGCAGTAATTTATCTGCACAGTGCTATGTGCAAATGTTCTTTATTTTCTGGATGCCCCTCATAGAAATAGCTATATATAATTAAAAATAATGAATACAGTAATACCCCGAACTTACGCAATAGGTGGGACCGAGCGGTAACCGCGTAAGTCAAATTCGCATAAGTCGGGGTATAATTTCGCATATAAATACATACAAATAATTTTTAATTGGGGCCGGAGACTAAAGAAAACAATAATTTAGAAAAAAATGTTTAATAAAGTCTTAGATAATACATATGTATAACAAATTAGGCCTATATTATTTTATAATTTTTCACATTTACTTGATTATTACGCCATAATTTTAACATTGTTTCCATCTCAGCGATAATACTGTGACGTTTATGAATGATGCATGAATTTAAAGATTGAGCATTTTTCACAGCTTCAAGAATTTTTTCTTTGCCTTTTATAATTGTTCTGACCGACAATTCCAGTAGATCAAACTTCTTTGCCAATTCACAAATTTTCATTTTTGTATTGAAGTCTTTAATAATGGGTACATTCGTAAAGTCAAACGAGTTAAGCGCGTTAGTAACGAATCGTTCGAAAAGTCTAATGAAATAGGAATAACGATGACTTCATTCTCGCTTAACTCATTTGACTTTACGAACATACCCAATGTTAACTTTACATTCCAAAGATAAAGTTTTTCTTTTCTTGTTTGATGAAGAATTAGTTCTACTTCGTTTGGATGGCGTAGTAGAGTCTCTCAAGTCTCCGTAGATATAACAAACACAGAAATAAATAACACAAAATAAATTGTAGCTATGTGTGGATTCCGCGCAACACATCCGAACATGTAAGCTGAACAATAGTATGGGGGGAGTGAGTAATCAAGAGTTCGTGGCGCTCAAACAAAAGACAAATCGGCGAGATTTGAACATCGCGTAACTCCAGGTTCGTGTAAGTCGGGGTATTACTGTATTCTATTTTATTTGAATATTTAAAATTAATCTATTTGTTGTTTTTATTTTCTAGAAAATTTTTTAGTTTATGCTAGCAGATCCTGTAGAAAAATACTGTCAGAAGTCCATTTATATTGTGCAATGGTTCATATTCTTTCTATCAGCTATTGCATAAAGCCCAATGATTTGTTTTTATTAGAACCCAATTTATGCCTAAACTATTCAATTACAGAAGACACTGTACTTGAAATCATCCAAAAGTATTCTGACGTGTTTTATTTAAGTGATAAGAATTTAATTTATTTTAAGTGTTCTAACAAAAACACTGAAAATGACAATACACCAAAGGATAACTTTACAAGTCTTTCAGGTAAATTTTCATTGATTACCCTTTTGCAAGCTGTATATTAAAATTAAGTTTATAAAAATTTTATTTGAATATAGCTCATTAATGAAGTAAATTTGTTACTTTTATATATTAAAGTACCCCTTATTATATATGATCTCACTTTATCTAATTTCAAAAAATCAAAAGAAACATGAAATTAAATCACCAATCATTTGTATTTGTGATTAAACCACCATACATACAACATTGTGTGTTCAGTTTTTCACAGTTGCAGAATTCAAAGCATGAAAGATGATTTTGTCATATTAATGTTTTTTTTAATTACAGTATACATGAATTTTTAGGATCATTTCTTCAAGAGAATTGAAAATTTCCAACTCATTGAAACAGAATCTACTCAAGAGAGTAAAGAAAAGATTATCCAAATTTTTCAAATTCTGATGATCCAAATGATTCAGATTCTGATTAAATTGCTAGTTACAGATGTTGGAAAAATTATTCTTTCTAAAATTTCTTGCACTTGTTACATCCCCTTCTTAGTCATTTCAGGCTGTTATGGTCTACAAGGTCATTCATATATTATTAGTTATTTGCACATATTATCAGTACTGATTTTATATTAAGCAAATTGTTAATATATATATATATATATATATTAACAAGCATTAAGGTCTGAGAAAACTCCAGAAATACTCAAACAAAATAATTATTAATGATAATTAAATTATAACAGCAGATTCATTATTGGGCTAACCAAATATGTAGATATTGTGTAATTTGGACTAAAGATAGGTGATTAAGTTGCCATCTTGTATTAAATTTAATATTTAAAAAATTAATTTAGAATATTCTGAAAGAAAAGATTGACCCAGAACAGGATTCAAACCCTCAACTTCTATTTACCATACAGATGATTCACTCATCTCATGGTAAGCAGAATTTACAGGTTAGGAGCAAGGGTTGATAGATTGATTCCACATAAATCAAAGGTTAGATGTATCATTTGGTATTGTATGCAAAAATCATATAGAAAATTATTAGTGTTATAAATTAAGACTATGAATTTTGCAATGACTTCTCATTTTGTTGTAGGAATGCATTATACAATTAATAATTTAGTAATTATGTTCAGTAGATAGAAATGAAGGGGATGAGAAAAGATACAGGAAAGCTGTTTAAATTTATTATTAAAAAATAGATTCAAATTTTATCAGTTATATTGTCTGAAATATTTAATTAGTTCTATTTGTTCCAATATTTTTATAATGAGTTGAAAAGCAAAGGGCAAAAAAATATAACAAGTGAAATTTTGGTTTTTTAAACTATTATGTATTGCTAAATATTATCATTTTTATAATAATAATAAATTTGTATTCATGTAGAATCATCATATTCACCATCACCATCAGTAAATGCTAAGTTATCATCATCTCCCTCAGAAGTATCATCAGTCAATAGTAATGCCGCAAGTTCAGTCAGCAGTGAAAATTCATCCATTAAATCAGAACCAACAGAAAGTACAAAATCAGATATTACAATTTATTCAGAAGAAAATACAAAACTTGATTTTGATAAAAAATGTAAAGAAAGTGAAAGTAACAGAAATGACACAGACAACAGTATGGATGAATCTGAAATCTTTGAGTTAAAAGAAAAATATGAAAGTGCTATTTTAAATATTAAAAAACAACCACTACAGATAAATGATGATTGTAATTCTGATATTGTAGTGCCAGAAACAACATATGATCAAAATGATGATCTTAAAAAAGGAATTTTTACTGTTCTGACAAGTTGTGGAACACTGTCTGTTTTTACAGAATCTGAAGGTTACATTGAAACAGATGATGGTAAAACTGTGTGGATTATTGCTGATATTGTATATGAACATGGTAAACATGTAAAAAATTTATATAATTTGGAAAACAGGCATTTAAATTTTATTGCAATAGAAGAGCCTGGAGTGATAGAAGATAACTGGAAGGCAATTCTTGTCTGGATTGGAAGAAGACCTACTAATGTTTCTTGTGCCATTACTTCAAGATGTGCTTGGGATAATATTAAATTATTATATGAAAAACAATACAAGGATTTTCCTATTAGGGACTTGAATCCAAAGTGTGAAAAAGTCAAGTTAGATTGAAATGATTCTGAAAACTTAACAAATCTTTTGAAAAAGTTCATTAAAAACAACAAATTACTAAATATTTTTTATGTATTACTGGAAAGTTTTATAATAATAANTGTTTGCCGTAGACGATTCCTGTAATTCTTTATCCATTGATAAGTTGTAGTCCGTTATAAGCTTGAAATTAGATGTACCTGGTTGCGTCTTTTTGCTTTCCGGTTTGCTTCTATTAGTTGGCGGTCTACCACGTTTTTTTGGTGAACGTTGCATACTTATTAATTATTAATTTTCCTCGAACTTGGTTATTTCTTATTAGTATTAAACACTTTTGGTTAATTCAGATAATAAAATTGAAAAAATACACTAAATTCTAGATTTACGTCGAGGTGTAGAAACAAAGTCACCAGCAGCGCTCACGGTAAAGTCACGCCCCCTATTGTCTGAAATATTTAATTAGTTCTATTTGTTCCAATATTTTTATAATGAGTTGAAAAGCAAAGGGCAAAAAAATATAACAAGTGAAATTTTGGTTTTTTAAACTATTATGTATTGCTAAATATTATCATTTTTATAATAATAATAAATTTGTATTCATGTAGAATCATCATATTCACCATCACCATCAGTAAATGCTAAGTTATCATCATCTCCCTCAGAAGTATCATCAGTCAATAGTAATGCCGCAAGTTCAGTCAGCAGTGAAAATTCATCCATTAAATCAGAACCAACAGAAAGTACAAAATCAGATATTACAATTTATTCAGAAGAAAATACAAAACTTGATTTTGATAAAAAATGTAAAGAAAGTGAAAGTAACAGAAATGACACAGACAACAGTATGGATGAATCTGAAATCTTTGAGTTAAAAGAAAAATATGAAAGTGCTATTTTAAATATTAAAAAACAACCACTACAGATAAATGATGATTGTAATTCTGATATTGTAGTGCCAGAAACAACATATGATCAAAATGATGATCTTAAAAAAGGAATTTTTACTGTTCTGACAAGTTGTGGAACACTGTCTGTTTTTACAGAATCTGAAGGTTACATTGAAACAGATGATGGTAAAACTGTGTGGATTATTGCTGATATTGTATATGAACATGGTAAACATGTAAAAAATTTATATAATTTGGAAAACAGGCATTTAAATTTTATTGCAATAGAAGAGCCTGGAGTGATAGAAGATAACTGGAAGGCAATTCTTGTCTGGATTGGAAGAAGACCTACTAATGTTTCTTGTGCCATTACTTCAAGATGTGCTTGGGATAATATTAAATTATTATATGAAAAACAATACAAGGATTTTCCTATTAGGGACTTGAATCCAAAGTGTGAAAAAGTCAAGTTAGATTGAAATGATTCTGAAAACTTAACAAATCTTTTGAAAAAGTTCATTAAAAACAACAAATTACTAAATATTTTTTATGTATTACTGGAAAGTTTTATAATAATAACAATATTCACAGAATTTAATAACTAAATGTATGTATAAAATTAATATATATTTGAATCTGGTTATTCCCCAAAATCATGTCGTAATAACTTTACATCTAAGAATATTTATAGAATTTTACAATAATACATGATACTACTACTATGCAAGCTATGTAAAAATTGATTTTGATGAATAAGATTCAAATTCTAATTCATAATGAAAATGTAATTAAAAGTTTAATTTGTTTCAAACATTAATCACAATGTTGAAAGATATGCAGTTTTCCTTGAGGATAAAAATGGCTATAAAAATTTCATATAATTCAGAGAAAAAAATTTAATTTTATTATATTTCTGATTAATCTATTTTAGTAAATGCAAGATAATGATCTGTGATATTTATGTGATAGTAAAAATAGAGATCGTATGTATCAAATATAGTTTTATATATAAGATCAATTATTTATAATAATATATTAATGTTTGAATTCTAAAATAAGGAATGTTAAATTTTCAATATTTAGAGTTTATATTGTTAAAAAAAATATTTCTGTGCAGTTAATTTTTGGATTCTTTCAAGAAAGAATATCATCATTATTAAATATTTTGTGGAACTTATTCTTACAAGTACTGTCCAGTTTTACCATGTAAATATTTGTATTGTTACTTCTATAATAATTTAGATATTGGCTTTTCTTAAATAATAATCAGTTTTTTAAATACAAGTATAAAAATTTGCAGATTGAAGAGATAATCCAAATTGATAAAATTTAATTTTTCCAAAAAATGTTATGGTTTTTGAATTTTAGTGTTGATGAAATAATTTTAATATTTTATATAAATTTATATGCATAAAATGAAATTCAACTTCACTATGACTAAAAGTAAAATATGGATTGTTAATATTGCCTATATTGTTACAATATTTAATTAAAATTTTGTAATTTTTACAGTTTAATGAAAAAATACAGTATATTTGCATTTGAAGGATTCTGTATGAAAAACTAGAATTATTATTTTAGCATTTGAATATGGTTTCCTGGAATAAGGAAGAAAACACTTTTGTTTTATCCTAATTTGTTATTAAAGTGTTAAATTTTAATGTTCTGAAGTTGTTATTTATAAATTTAATAACATGAACACTAGATTATTAAAAACTATATAGAAATATTAGTTAATTTAATTTGTATCTTTCATGTGGAATAAAAATAGATTTAAGAATGAAATTATTAAATATTAGAACATAACAGAATGACACACAAGAAGATTTTTGCAAAACATGAAAGATTTCATAGAAACTTATCACATCACTGCCATCCTCTTATCCTGACGAGTTGATTTGATTGTAAGGTCCTAGAACTTCATCTGTACAGACGCCATACTCTTCAGCTGCCTTAATTTTCACTTCATCAAATGAAAGCACCACTGTTTTTTCAAAAGGTGTAAAATTTTCTCCAGCCAATTTCAACATTAATAAGACATCTTTCAATATTCCTTCTCGTAAATTTACTTGAAATGCCCATTTTTTCAAAGACGATACACATGGCAAAGGATAATGTAGTTTATTTTTTAAATATATGTAGCATTTTTTGCTGTAATACGTTAATGTTAAGGCTATAGACATATCTTCTGTGTTCCAGTTAACTCGTTTTTTCTTCTTTGATAGTAATGAAATTTGATTTTTTTTTAAAGACCTGTGTCAACAAATCTGTAGTTATCTGGTTTGATTTTTGTAGATTTGGACGATAGATACTTCTTTTGTAATATCGTAATAAATCGTTTGATACTTTTATTCTTTTCTTATGATCTTCTTTCAATTTTTCATATTGTGATTTTAAAACATTATATTCTTCTAACAGCTTCTTATATTTAATTTTGTAATGATATTCATCTTGAAGATTGTTACTATTGTTATCATCATTTGTCAAAAGATCATTAACTTCTTTTTGTTTTCTTTTTGAATTTCTTTCTTGTTCCGTAACTGTTGGGTTCATTCTATCCGGAAGATTTAATGTGGGGATAGCTGTTTTCTTCAGAATCTTTCTATCTGGTAAACCTGAAATAGAAAATATTCTGCAGTTTTATACTAAAACATGCAAATTAAACATTCACGTGCCAAAACAAGTATGAATGAACTGTACTTATGACTTACCCAACAATTCATGTTGTAAATCTCTTTCATAATCACTTTGAACAAAATGAACAGAACATATTCTACTTGTATCTGGATTAAATTTATCGCTCCTTTTGCAACGATTAATCCATTCAGACCTAATTCTTTTAGAAATTAAGTCTTTTTGTCTAGGAAACACATGAAACGTTACACTTTCTCCTTTAGCTTTTACTGCAAGAAGGTTATTATTGCAACCATACACAGCACACCTAGTACCCGGCATTTTGTTCTTCACCTAACATAAAAATATAGCTTTAAATATTTAATGACTTATATTTAAATCATCTTACCTTATAAAAAACTTAGTCAAATAAAACAATTACAGAAATATTAAAATAAATCACTTCGTTAATCACAAAATTGGACGAATATTAAAAGCGAAAACTAAACACGNACGCGATTCTGGACAACTTTTTCTCTCTTCGATTCTCTCGTTTATCAGAGACGAGCGGATAGTTGTCTTTCGGTCGTTCTTTCGTCTTTCGCCTCGATTCGTTATATCCAATATGGACGATTGGATGCTACTCGCGCTGTACAATCGTATTAGAGAACGTTCTCTATCTCGGGAAAGAATATTTCGAGAGAGAAAATCCTGATTTTTTTCCAGCACCTACTCGGAAACGTCACTGATTCCAATTTTGTTTTGTTTTTTTAATTATCCTACATCAATTACTGAACTGTCGAATATGACGTTAATCTTACTTAGATAGTTAAGAAGAAATTAGATCGCAATATTTCGAAAAATATCTAAGAACTCACGCTTTTCTAACTTAGGTTATTAAAATTTTAATTTGTTAAAAGAGACAAATTGACATTACAATCTAAAAACGTTATAAAACATTTTAAAAAAAATAATTACTTCGTCGAAAAATTACATGCATTATTTGAACACGAGCTTTCCTTGCCACGTGATCTATGATTACATACTCCGCACTTTCGAAAATTTTACAATTTCATTGGTTAATATTCTATACCGTGTTGCGCGCGCAGATAACCCGAACATGTATAATCAACCAAATAGAATCGTGACGTCAATAACAAAGACGAGATCGTTATGAACGACCAGAATCGCTTTGACGTCATTCGATCTCGTCTTTGTTAGGTCTTGTGCTGACGTCACTAACTTCGCATTCCTGGCTAACATTGTACAATAGGGGTGCGACTATGCAGACGCGAATTTAGAGCGAGCGAGAGGTTGCGAGAGATTTAGTTTTCGCAAAGGAAAACCATACACAAACGAGAAGCGAGAAATAACGCTAGCGGGAGCGAATTTCTGGTTCTCGCACATATCTGACAGGTTTTGATATTTATCGCGACTCGCCTCTTCTCGCCACATATTCTCGCTCGCTCGCGTCTGCATAGTTGCAGCCTAGAGGGATCTGTGCTTGTAGTATATAGTCCTTGACCTCATTCCACCGAAGTCAGGTGGGGGAGAGTACCACCCACAGTCATTCTAGGAAATGAACTCTGACCTTAGGACTGAACACGTAGTTTCTTCTATGTTAAATAAAATTTGTAATCTAATTTTGTAAATTTGGGAGTGCTTCAAATACGACATTAAAACAGGGTGTCGTTACAAATAGGTTTTTTAACATTATCTAGTATAGTAAAATCGTGGGACCGAGAAAAATTTGGCGTTATATTAGGGTTGTCGTTACATCCGATGACGTTATAATCGGATTAATTAATTAAACTGTATATTGTTTGTGCAAAATAAAAAAATAATATAAACGACTTCCACCACTTAGCACTGCGTTGAATAATAACAATCCACGAAAAACCTTTTTTTACGAGTGTTATTTCACTATTAAATTAAATAGTGAAATAACACTCGTAAAAAAAATTTTCGTGGATTGTTAAAAAAATAATAATTTCGGATGATACAAAAGCCACGATTATTTTTTCAAAAACGGGAAATTTTCGTTACGCATCGACAAAAATTCAACCCGGGCAGAAACGCAACGGAGAGAAATTTCGAAATTTGATAGGTTAATTTAATCGAAAATGCATCATGAATGACCTCGTGGTCGTGGCCGGCGAAGTTTGAACGATCGCGCCCAAAAGCAGCGACATCAAAGAAGATTGGTGAATGAGAATGAGACTCACTACTAAGCGGAAATCACTTTGACGCCTTGAGCGTCAAAGTGATTCCGCTTAGTAGTGAGTCTCCGAGACATGGTCTTGTCCTAAATACGGTTTTGCCATTTTACTTGTTACTAATATTACGAAGAAATCAGTCCCCGCTGTAAAACCGAACCAATCTCTAGCCACTCGGCTAGAGATTGGTTCGGTTAAGCTTTTGTTTAAGTAAAATTTCGGCTCTTTCATCAGGGTTTTGTTTATGCCTCCAATTGCCTAATCGCTTAATTATTTAACTACTTCTTAAGTAGAAATAAGTCGAAACCGGTTACTTTGTACTCGAATATTTGTAGTCTCGGGAAAAAAGTGGAAAGAAATTTTTATGACAACGGATACATAAATCATAAATTTAAGGAAAATAAATTCTAGAGTTTTTTTTGTACCTCGTGCATCTCCCTTGTTAAGTTCAGTGTAACATGTGTGAGACATGTGTCAGGTGTGTGGATGTCGGAAGGTGGTGATGAACAGTCCACAGCTTGGTCACACGTGTCGGGTGGGTGAGGTGACGGTGTCCCCGGGAGTGTGGGGGAGATTGTCCCGCCTAGTTAGGGGTGTGTAGAGTCAGAGCGTGTACTGACCACGGAGCTAACAAAAGTGAGTAGCTGTGTGGCTGGTCCAGTATTGTAACTATCAAAAAATGGTGGAGTGCCAGAGAGTCACTCGCTGATTTGGAGATATTAAAGTGATTTTTTGTGTTGTTATTGTTAGAAAGGAAGCGTGTACTGTGTTCTTGTTGACTGTCTAAACGAAAACATTCTACACCACCACCATCATCACATTTGTATACAACATCCCTCATTCATTAAATTTAGTTGTAAATGATGCTACCAAAGTAACAGTTAACTTTTTAACATTGTACAAGAATTGTACACGTTTTTTTCCTACATCCCCTTATAAATGGGACATACGAAATCGTAATATCACTGGTTTAACATTGAAATCCGTGAGTAATATGAAATCGGAGAGCGGAATAAAAATATCAAATATTTTAATGGATTTTTTAAAACTCTTGTCAACTAAAGAGAACTATCGTAAAAACGTACCAGTAAATTCTTATCGGTTGAGTTAACTTATAAATCTACCAATGGCGTGCCGTGACATTTGATGATAGGGAAGCTGTGTTTCTGTAAGAAGCCGACATCCATGGGCAATCAGTCAATTGCGCGTCAGTGATGGTCTAGGCCAGTGTTTCTTAGCAGGGGGCCGCGGCCCCCTGGGGATCCATAAGAAGTTTGCTAGGAGGCCACCAAATTATGCTAAATTTCCTTCAGAATATAATAAAAAAAAATTGATGTATAACCGAATATCGTATTAAAAAGTGAAATAAGAAAGATAAAGTTTTCATATTTAGTTTTTTTATTTATTTCTTATTTCTTCCTACATACAACTTTGTTAGTACAAAAGAAATAAATGCAAATATGCTACTTACACCGCAGTATTTACTTCTTTTATTCCAAAGTAATTCTAAGAAACTATTAATGCTTGGAATTTTAAAAATAAAGCAATAATAAAAAATCAATTTATTATAGATAATTTAACAAATATAAATTATTATTTAAAAAAATGGGGGTCACAAAAAATTATGAAATATTAGGTGGACCGCGAGTATAAAAAGGTAAACCTTCTCACTGTCAGGATGGATTAAAGTTTATCCCTTTTCCCGCTGTAACGGGATTTAATGTTTCGGGTCGAGTGGCGGAGGGAGGATTAAATTTTAGGCTGTTATACACGTTACGGAAATCCTTTGAGGATTAACCGTGATATTTTTTTCTATCTATCCACCTTTAAATAAAAATAATTCTTTATACGTTGGGAAATATGTTAATAAGTTTTGTAAATTACTATGTTCGATCCAGCCAGTTATATCCGATTTTTTTCGTCTGTTAAGTATATCCTTTGAGGATTTCCGTAACGTGTATTACTTTAAGATGACAGGCGATATACGAGTAAAAGAGGACACCAATTTAACTAGATAACAACGATTTAATAGCTACATAGATATTACAATAACTAATTTCAAAGGGAAAAATCTGAGTCCCTAAAACGCGAAGGACCGAGAGAGAGTTCACAAAAATTTGTTCCATACCTCTTTATGTCTTTAAATTATCCTTGAGGAAAATGATTATGATATCCAGATGGGTCCGAACTGGCAGGATAAGGACAATGAATTCTCAGGACACAATATATAAAAATAGGATACAGTATTCAATAGGATATATTATTCAATTGGATATAATATTCTTAGGAAATTATGGTTGGCGGCTGATGAACGACTCCCCGAGAGGAGGAAGCAAGCGGCTTTTATAATTTCGTCGTGGGAGAATGGTAGTGTGACCAATTGTTGTGAGGTAAAAGGTACGCGGATGGGTCAAAGTTGTCCCCGGGCCCATGCTAACTATCAACTTTGGAGTTGGAATGTGGGATTAGTTTCGAAATGGACGGATGTTTACTTTGAACGAAAGGGGAGATTGGAATTTTCCTTTTTTTTTAAGTTAGATTTTCGTTTAGATTTTAAAAGAAAAGTTAATTGGAGGTTTAGGAAACTGCGGGATATTAATCGGAAAATTCGGTAAAAATTCCGGATTTCACACGTTAAAATATGAAAATAATCGCACAATATATATTTATTTTTTAGAAAATACAAGGAAAGCGGCGCTTCCACCGCTTCCAATGACATACGCCACTGATAAAACGTAAAATTTATATTTTTATACTTATGTAGTCATTTTTACTGTACACCCCTTTTTGTTTTATTAAATGTTCTACTTTGATTCCTAAATGTTTTTGCTTATTATCACTGTATGATAAGCCCTTACTATTATCTGCCTCACATTAGTAGATATTTAATTTAGTTTAATTCAAATCCAGTTGCAACCATTGGCGCTGTTCGCCGTAGCGGCATAATTTAGAACTAACGCTCGCACCTTAGTTCGGCGTGTGTTATCACATGTTCAGATCATTCCTTACTGGAAAGCAAGGTATATAGATGATCCCAGGAAAGCGATCCCAGGTGTTTCGATTTCTTATTTAGTTCAGTTAATCGCTCTTTTCATTTTCGAATGTTACTCATTTTAGTTTAATCTGTGGACTGAAAATGTGTTTCGAAAGAAAACGTGAGGAGTTAGACATTTATGGTTTTCTTCGAGAACAACTCGTTTTTAAAGACTGTTTATCTGTAAAAACATTCTTAAAACTAGCGGAAACAAAATTCGAAAGTTTAGGAAAAGAGAAACATTTACGTTATTTTAAATGTAGAATGTGTGTAGCGACAATCATTGAGAAGTTTTCAGACTGTGTTCTTGTTGACGAGAAGATTTTTATTAACTGTTCCAGTAACATTCCAGATAAATATAATAAAAAGTACGACGATTGTGCCACGGTTGGTAAGTCTTATTATTCTATTGTATATTTTTATTATAAAAAATTCAGGTAAAAGTCCATCTTTTATACATGGGACTTTTTTTCTAATTTTGCTCTCTTAAGACACCTCTCTAGTAGACGTATCATAAACAGAGAGAAATTTTTCATTAAAAATTGATTGAAATGTGTTATTAAAACATCAAATGGGAAAAATACTAAAACTTTGAATAGACATTACTTTATATATGTATTGTATATATACACTGGGGGACAAGTGTTGAAACACTTGGTATTTTTGAGTGAAAAATAGAAAAAAGTTATTGTTTTTAAAACAAAAACCATAAACACAGGAATGATATAAATTATACAGTAGTGGTGTGCCATCCATGGAAACTGTGTATGTGCTGCTTTTCTTGTATTTTGTAAAATATAAATACATGGTCAAATTTTAGATACGTATACTATCATGGTGGCACTTCATACTAGTTATTGATACATGTGTTCAAGAACAACCATGAATCAATAACTAGTAACGTTTGGCACAAGACGGCCTGCCGGCAGCTTCCCTCTGAGAGGAGTCAGTCAGGACTGCCGCCATGACAGTATACGCATCTGAAATTTAACCTAAATTTCTATACTACATGTGAAAAACAGTAATAAGATTGCTATTGTATATTCAAATATAAATTTGTATATGCATATTCCCAATGGAGTTGCTGTATTGTCAAATATGGGCCAGCTTCCATGGCCAAAATATTTGAATGGTGTAAAACAGCCAAACTACAGGCATTCACTCATGCACTTTCGAGCACCAACCTCACATGGTTTAGCTCGTGGATGTTATGCACCAAAATATCGTATAACACTTCCACTGCTTCTATCCAGGACCAGCACAGCTTCCCTATCATCACATGTCACTGCATGCCACTGCTATACAGGGTGTCTCTAAAGTCCGGACATACAGGCAAAAATACATATTTTAAAGAAATGAAATTTATTAACAACATTTTATTCAATTGGAATATTAAACAACATCAAGATGATTTCCATCATTTTCAGAAAAGGTAGCCAAGGGTACTAAGGTCAGGTGAATGAGGAGACCACGTCTATACACATGGTCAGTTGATGTGATCCCGATGAAGAACAAGTCCAGTTCTTTCTTCTTTCTAAAAGCCATACTTAATCTGTGGAGGGAAAAATTATAGTTAATGAGATTTCCTGTGTGTCCAGACTTTAGGGATACCCTGTATTACAAAAATTTTAAATAAAAGTATATATTAATATATTATTAAATTACTGATGAAGTTTCCTACTCATCAAAACAAAAAATAATATATAAAGAATACAAATATACAGTAAGACCCTGCTTAACGCTGCCTCACTTAACGCTGATTTGATATAAAGCAGTCTGCTTGAAGCTTAAAAAAAGCTCAAAATTTACATTGACTTAAATTATTGTGGCATTTTATTGATTTGTATATAATACGATTATTTACAAACACAAACCAATCAACAAAAGGTGGCAAAAAGGTGTGCTTTCTTTAAATCTATGTTTGTTTGTTTGCAATTTTGGAAGAAATATAACATCATGAATGCCATAGGAAATATCGACTTTGCTTGGCAAGAATTAACCGATAAATGCATGAACAAAGTGTGGAAGACGTTATGGCTGAAGGTATCCAAGAATTCTCGATGAGAAGAGCCTATCACTGTATCGTTAGGTTGACCAAACTCAACCTAATTGATATAGCAAGACTAGGAGATATAGATGAGCAGGATATTGAGGAGTTACAACAGGTTTTCTGGTGAGAGCCTTACCAACAACGACTTTCAAGAACTGGCAGAACATGTGGAACTGGAAAATAGAAATTCTGAAAACGAAGAACCCAAAAAATTTCTCTACAGATTTCTTTAGTAAAAGTTTGGTAACATAACCA
The DNA here is from genome assembly GCF_000671375.1 of Centruroides sculpturatus. NCBI lineage: Eukaryota > Metazoa > Arthropoda > Arachnida > Scorpiones > Buthidae > Centruroides > Centruroides sculpturatus. The sequence continues at coordinate 315,472 of NW_019384551.1, read as the reverse complement.
AAATCATTGATCAAATTGTAGCGAATGATCCAGATTTTGAAAGGAGGGCAAAAGCAAAACGAGGTGTTTTGGATGTGATCTTCAAGTCAGGGTCCTTCATCACAAAAAACGAACTTTACGTTTTTGTATGCATATGTTTGTCTTATTTAACATATATTATTATACAAATTAATATAAAAATAACTTAAAATTAAAGTAAAATTTGTTTATTTTTGGTTGCATGTTCCCCTATCCCTATTTACTCTATGTTAAAATGACCTCGTTTAATGCTGTTTCGCTTAGCTCTTTGTTGTCTAGGAACGCATCCCACGTGTTAAGCATGGTCTTACTGTAACACAATAAAAAAGCATTAAGTTTACTGTGAAACAAGTGTATGCGATAAGTTTGCTCATAGTTGAAAACACCAGGTGTTAATTAACAAAAAGCCATTTACTCAACAACAAAAAAACATGATGGTTACAAAAACAGCACGAAAAGTCACTGGACAAGTCAATAGAAAGGTACTGAAAAGGTGAGTGTACACTATTTGGATTTACGAAAGCAACAACAAAATACAAACATGGTCAGAAAGGCTAGCTATGTTCCATGACAGGTTAAATATGAAACTTCTCAAGAAATGATAGCGAGTGCTCTTTTTTAAAAGAAAAGCACTATTGATATGCATATATGTAGAATTATTTTTATTGATCAACTTCCAGCACTAAGTACTGGCCACAGATACTTCTTAATGTTATCTTTAGATATGGAGTACAAGTGTGTTCCAGCTGAAAAATAGCCCTAGTGATACTTCTCAAGAAGTTTGTACATTATATTCTTGCTGACAATAGGATTTCAAAGGCTTAGTAATAATTTTATATATGTAAAATCATACATTAGAACAGTAACTTCATGAATATTTTAATATTAATACAAATTATATGATGAACATGTAATAAAAAAATTAAGAGATAAAGTTGTCTTTAGACAATAACTCTAAACAGACAAAATATTTATATCATAAAATATTTTATTACACCATTTTTCCACCAAAAGAAATGGAATAGAAAATCAGACAATTTTAAAAGCCAAAAATGTCATAGAAAATAACCTTGCATAAAGTATTAGAAATGTTATTAAACCATAAATGCCAATATTGGACTTCCTGACTACAAAACAAAAATTATAATTTAGACAACAATAGTATGTATAAAACTCAAATATTACAAATTTAATATTTGAAGACTTGCATCAAATAATGCTGCAAGTGCCAAAGTAGTGTTTTCAGAAAAACACGTAAAAACGGAAACTCCTAAATTGAAGTTGATTGGTTGAAATGACTGATTTCAGTTAAAGGTGTAGGAATGACTCTGCCTCAAAAGATTGAGTCACAAGATACTTTGGAAAATGATAAAGCATTCTGTGTAAAGGAAAATGTTGCATGTGCACATGTCACATTTTACATTTTTCTGCATAATGTTTTAAAAATTTAATATATTTTGGTTTCAAAGCAAGATTCTGCCGTTAAAGTACATATTTCTCTTGTAACAGTTGTGTACTTCCTTATATATGATACAACATTTTATAAGCTGCATGTTTTGGGATACTTAACAAAAAAAAGGTGTGCTAATGGAAAAACATTGCTTGTGACAGATTTGCAAACATGAAAATACCTTTAACAAAGGCATAGATGTAAAATGGAAAGCTATGCTTTATTTGGATTTAGTCAGATTACCTGTTGAGATGACCAGTTTTCTTAAGTTATGGAGTGGTTGGCTTTAATAAGCGATTTTATTGTATGCAGTTTACATTTTCTTTGTCATCCATTTGGAGGCACTAACAGGATCTGTAAATAAAATACAGTAGTGTCTCACAAACTTGACTTAATGTGGATTGAGAAGGTGAGAAGTTATCAAAAATGAGTTTTATGGCATAGTGATGATGCTATTTTAAGTAGTGAAATTTTCATAAAGATATATGTGCAAATTCTTGTACATATTAACTATGCACAAATAGTGAATATTTCTATTTATAGTTAAATTTTAATTTTTTAAAAATATTGGCTATTCATTAGCTACTTTCAAGTTAGTGACATTCATGTCATAGTGTTTTGTAGTGGCACCTTGGAAAAAGGATTATATTCTTTGTTAACACACAGAATTGATGCTATAGTCAAGTTTTGCCGGTGAAGAACAATAACTTATTTGATCCTAGTGTTAAATTGTAGAGGTAAAAATTACATTTTTTTTTTTTTTTTTGATGATGTGATAAGTTATTGAGGACTGTAAAATAAATTAATTATTATAAAATTATAACATAACATAACATACTTCAAAAGTTATGTTCTCAATTATTATTTATTGCATAGTTTGAATATCTGTAGGTCTTTAATTATTGAAGAATAAAACTGCACAAAGATTTTGGGATCATTTCCTATTTAAAAAATGTTTACATTGTATTTGGTACAGTACATATATAGCAAGCCTACATATTAATTTTACAAATTTGTTGTTTTTAAAAAATCTGTAACTTTGTTTTTTGCTGAAACTTTTAGTGGAAAACAAAAAATTTTGTTTTTCACTAAATTGTTCAGAGTAAACAGAGTTTAGGTTAATAAGTTAGTGAGAGTGTAATATAATTTGTCATATAAGCATTTTTAGTTTATAATAAAGAATAAAACATTAATTTTAAATACTATTATAACTTATTATTAGTGTAGGATACTGTTATAATTTACATTTTATTTTGTATATTTAAAATTTTTTAATAATACAATTGAATTTAATAAGCATATTTTTGAATAATCTTACAAAACAATTAATATATTGATTTTATCTTTCAGGTTCATTTATAATCGAAATTTTAACAACACTTAATTATATGTTGGCGAAATTAGAACTTTATGAATTTTTAGTTAACATTTTAAATATAGAAGAAGAAGTTTCTTTAGATTTTATCAAAGCTGAATTAGTAAAAATATCATATTTGTGTCGTAGAACTTTTACATGTGAACATATTTTGCTAAGAGCAATTGAAGAACTTCCCCATATTTTTTGTGTATCTAAAGCTTCATCTAACAGCACAGAAAAATGTGTTGTTCATGCAAATGGTCAAATACAAGAGCTCTGGGATGCTTTTGGTACAGGTAAAAAATTAAAAATTATTCTTTTCCAAAATCTCACACACTTTTTATTTTAAATTTTAATGTTATTGATACATTCTTTATTTTATTTAGTTTTTTAATTAATTCTTTGTTTGGGTTAATACAGATTTATATAATTGTACTGAATTTTAATTTTTTGCATGCTTTTGTATATTTTAGAAAATATTTTCTATGTGAATTCTAGAGAGGTTAAAAATAAGTAATATAATTTTCTTTAAACAAAAAACATCACTAAAACCCAATACATTATAAAACTATAATGTTTAGTTTTAGTGATGTTTAGTGATTGGTTGGATTATAAAACTATAAGCCAACCAATGCTGTTTTATTAATTTATTAGTATTATAGCTGTTATCTAGCCCAATGACATACATCATTGGTTGGCTTTAGTTTTATAATTTTCTTTGTCATTAATTTGTTGAATTTAATTGTATATCCCATAATAATATTTTTACATAATACTTTCTATTAAAATTGAAGTAAATTAGAACAGCTCTTTATTATCCTTATGTATATAGTATTAAATGAGATGTAAGTCTTTATAATGCCTATAAAATAGAATTTTATATAAAAAGTATAAAATTAGGTAGAATTGAGTATTTAGAGAATAAACTTCTTGAAAGCAAGTCTGACCAGTGATATATTATTTCAGTTATACATATATTATTTGTATCCCTAAATGCTAATTTTAAACTGAAATTAATCTAAAATAGCATTTCAATTTAAATTGATGTTTAAGATGTTATAAAAATTTTTTAATTATTGTAGTCTGTACAGACTTCTTTTAAGAGGAAATATAAAAATTTATATATGTATAATTAAAAAAAATAGTCACAAAATATATTTGATTGGTTTTCCTTTCTTGTTGATGATAGAAATTTCGTTAATATGTGAGGCCCTGGGCTGGGATGAAAAACTTTTTTTTAATCAAAAATCCAAACAAAAACAAGTCTTGATCTTTGCGATTAATTAAAATTAAGGGAACTAAATTATAATGGAAAAGGAGAAAAATAAAATTATTTTAATATTAAAACCAAGCAAAAAAAAAGAGAAAAATTAGCAAATTAAATTTTCTATAAGACAAGATGAACAAAAAAGAAAATGTTAGTTAAGGTACAAGGTTTGTTCAACACTGAATGAAAGACAGTGTCGAATTGTATTCATAAACAATCGTCCTTCTTGGGAATTGATCTGGTCCAATTCACCTAGTAACAGAGAAAGACCAATCTGGGACTGAGAAGAGGGATTAATAACCAATAAAATGACAATTTGCGAGACAAAAAGGTATTTAAGCCCAGGCCACTTGGTTCTTTGCCGTGGCATCCCACAAGGCTGTGTCCCTCGTTGGGATGCTTTCCGCAAGGTTCCATCTTCATCTTTTGCCGATGTATCTTCTGAAAGAAATTCTTCGTTGAGAGAAACTTCAGACATTTTAATCTGCATTCATTGGACATCTTTTCCTGGTCCACAACTGGACTTATAATGCAGCATCCAGTCAGCAAATGGAAACTATTTTTGTTTCCTCTTCTTCTTTGAAGAATATGTGCCAAAGTATAAAAGGACTTCAACCCTTCGTGACTGTAGAATGTTTTGTAAGTTAAATTGTCTAATAAATGGATTGTGTTGTTTGTGAACAAGGCATCGATCTCTGACTCAACTGCTCCCATATGTTGTTGATTGTTACCATCAGCAGTCCAGATGGCAATGGAGACAATAATGATATCACATATAATTGTTATTTTTCGTTTTGAAATCTTCCTCCCCCTCAGCCCCCTTACAAATAGTTCTTTGCTGATGATGTTAATCATCTGATCCAAATACACTACACCCTCAATATTCATGGACATTATTGTTTGGGAATTTGATCATTTGCAATCAGAAATTTATGCACAAAAATTTCAACATGAAAGGTTTCAATCTTTAGGGATATAGAAGATTACATATTACTGTAAACTGGAGTTGGCACCTGCATGAACTGGGTTTTTGGGCAAATGCAATGCTAAAAGGTCACTGCACTCACTCATTTGTAGGGTGTCTGTCATAAGTTATGCTACTGGTTTTGTTTATTTTTTTCTTTTGGCTTAAAGAAAAATGACTTTTGCAGCAGTATAAACCATTGTACAGTATATTTATTTAATAAACCTATTCATTACTTTGAATTTTTTTTAATTAAACAACAGTAATATTAATTCTTGGAACAAATTACAAATTTAACATTGAAAAATGAAACTTAAAATTAGAGAATTTGATGTTCATGAAGGATTACTTGTTTCCAATTATTCATGAACATAGGGGGGATCAGTGTATATTGAAGAAAAATATGAATCATTATCTATATGAAATATCTTCAGTGATGTTTTTACATCAACACAAAAAAATTTAATAACTTCAGCTGCAATAAAATATAATAAATATAATGATATTTAGAAAAATTAGGTTAATGTTACCTATGGTTCCAAAATGGTGGCACTTTGATTAGATTTGTTTAGTCTTTGTGAGATTAGCTACATTTTTATTAGATGTTTCCTTTATTTATTTATTTTGTTCAAGAACTACCATGAATCAATAACTAGTGACGTTTGGCACTCGGCAACCTGCCAACGGCTCCCCTCCAGGAGGAGTCCGTCTGGACCACGAACGGTTGAAAGCACCTTTATTTTGGAACTATAGATAACATTAACCAAAAATTATTTTTATATAAAATTGCATTTTATGATAAATACAGCAGCTCAATATACTTGGAATAGCAAATGATCTGCTGGTTTTTTTATCAAGCCTTACTAACAAGGGGACCTTACGGTCTCGGAAATTCAGTTCGGGATGAGACTTTGTAGGTTAGTAGTATACCTCAAGGGTGTCCACCCAGAAGAATTGTAAAGCGCACTAGCAACAAGATTCCGAGAAAAAAGGCTCTAAAGTTTCAAGCGCAGCTCATATACCGATCGATTTTACACTATGGCAGCACTGCGAAATGGCTGAGCCTGTAGCGAACTCGCTTGCCACGCGGACGATCTAGGTTCGATTCTACCTTCGGCTAACTTTTTTTTTTTAAATTGTTTTAAAAATTGTAACAACTTTTAAATAAAGTTAATGACCTAAAAATATTATCAATTAAATCATAAATAACTGTCAACTTTCACACCTGGGAGCTAATTATTCCGTGAGTTTTCACAAGTCAGCAGCAAAAGTGGCACTTTCACATAACTTTCCGACCTATCGTCTTAAGTTCATCGGTTGAAAATAACAAGGAATTGAAAAATTCTTCAAATTTAAAACGAATATTTTTAACCTCTCCACAGCTTAAAATATCTTAAAATTTTTAATTAAAATTAAAGTTTTAATTTACCTCCATTAGAAATGCATTTGAAATTATTCAACTTTTTAAAAATATTTTAAGCTATGGAGAGGTTAAAAATATTCGTTTTAAATTTGAAGAATTTTTCAATTCCTTGTTATTTTCAACCGATGAACTTAAGACGATAGGTCGGAAAGTTATGTGAAAGTGCCACTTTTGTTGCTAACTTGTGAAAACTCACGGAATAATTAGCTCCCAGGTGTGAAAGTTGACAGTTATTTATGATTTAATTGATAATACTTTTAGGTCATTAACTTTATATTTAAAAGTTGTTACAATTTTTAAAACAAAAAAAAAAAAGTTAGTCGAAGGTAGAATCGAACGTAGATCGTCCGCGTGGCAAGCGAGTTCGCTACAGGCTCAGCCATTTCGCAGTGCTGCCATAGTGTAAAATCGATCCGTATATGAGCTGCGCTTAAAACTTTAGAGCCTTTTTTCTCGGAATCTTGTTGCTAGTGCGCTTTACANGTATTACAAAAATTTTAAATAAAAGTATATATTAATATATTATTAAATTACTGATGAAGTTTCCTACTCATCAAAACAAAAAATAATATATAAAGAATACAAATATACAGTAAGACCCTGCTTAACGCTGCCTCACTTAACGCTGATTTGATATAAAGCAGTCTGCTTGAAGCTTAAAAAAAGCTCAAAATTTACATTGACTTAAATTATTGTGGCATTTTATTGATTTGTATATAATACGATTATTTACAAACACAAACCAATCAACAAAAGGTGGCAAAAAGGTGTGCTTTCTTTAAATCTATGTTTGTTTGTTTGCAATTTTGGAAGAAATATAACATCATGAATGCCATAGGAAATATCGACTTTGCTTGGCAAGAATTAACCGATAAATGCATGAACAAAGTGTGGAAGACGTTATGGCTGAAGGTATCCAAGAATTCTCGATGAGAAGAGCCTATCACTGTATCGTTAGGTTGACCAAACTCAACCTAATTGATATAGCAAGACTAGGAGATATAGATGAGCAGGATATTGAGGAGTTACAACAGGTTTTCTGGTGAGAGCCTTACCAACAACGACTTTCAAGAACTGGCAGAACATGTGGAACTGGAAAATAGAAATTCTGAAAACGAAGAACCCAAAAAATTTCTCTACAGATTTCTTTAGTAAAAGTTTGGTAACATAACCAAAATCATTGATCAAATTGTAGCGAATGATCCAGATTTTGAAAGGAGTGCAAAAGCAAAACGAGGTGTTTTGGATGTGATCTTCAAGTCAGGGTCCTTCATCACAAAAAACGAACTTTACGTTTTTGTATGCATATGTTTGTCTTATTTAACATATATTATTATACAAATTAATATAAAAATAACTTAAAATTAAAGTAAAATTTGTTTATTTTTGGTTGCATGTTCCCCTATCCCTATTTACTCTATGTTAAAATGACCTCGTTTAATGCTGTTTCGCTTAGCTCTTTGTTGTCTAGGAACGCATCCCACGTGTTAAGCATGGTCTTACTGTAACACAATAAAAAAGCATTAAGTTTACTGTGAAACAAGTGTATGCGATAAGTTTGCTCATAGTTGAAAACACCAGGTGTTAATTAACAAAAAGCCATTTACTCAACAACAAAAAAACATGATGGTTACAAAAACAGCACGAAAAGTCACTGGACAAGTCAATAGAAAGGTACTGAAAAGGTGAGTGTACACTATTTGGATTTACGAAAGCAACAACAAAATACAAACATGGTCAGAAAGGCTAGCTATGTTCCATGACAGGTTAAATATGAAACTTCTCAAGAAATGATAGCGAGTGCTCTTTTTTAAAAGAAAAGCACTATTGATATGCATATATGTAGAATTATTTTTATTGATCAACTTCCAGCACTAAGTACTGGCCACAGATACTTCTTAATGTTATCTTTAGATATGGAGTACAAGTGTGTTCCAGCTGAAAAATAGCCCTAGTGATACTTCTCAAGAAGTTTGTACATTATATTCTTGCTGACAATAGGATTTCAAAGGCTTAGTAATAATTTTATATATGTAAAATCATACATTAGAACAGTAACTTCATGAATATTTTAATATTAATACAAATTATATGATGAACATGTAATAAAAAAATTAAGAGATAAAGTTGTCTTTAGACAATAACTCTAAACAGACAAAATATTTATATCATAAAATATTTTATTACACCATTTTTCCACCAAAAGAAATGGAATAGAAAATCAGACAATTTTAAAAGCCAAAAATGTCATAGAAAATAACCTTGCATAAAGTATTAGAAATGTTATTAAACCATAAATGCCAATATTGGACTTCCTGACTACAAAACAAAAATTATAATTTAGACAACAATAGTATGTATAAAACTCAAATATTACAAATTTAATATTTGAAGACTTGCATCAAATAATGCTGCAAGTGCCAAAGTAGTGTTTTCAGAAAAACACGTAAAAACGGAAACTCCTAAATTGAAGTTGATTGGTTGAAATGACTGATTTCAGTTAAAGGTGTAGGAATGACTCTGCCTCAAAAGATTGAGTCACAAGATACTTTGGAAAATGATAAAGCATTCTGTGTAAAGGAAAATGTTGCATGTGCACATGTCACATTTTACATTTTTCTGCATAATGTTTTAAAAATTTAATATATTTTGGTTTCAAAGCAAGATTCTGCCGTTAAAGTACATATTTCTCTTGTAACAGTTGTGTACTTCCTTATATATGATACAACATTTTATAAGCTGCATGTTTTGGGATACTTAACAAAAAAAAGGTGTGCTAATGGAAAAACATTGCTTGTGACAGATTTGCAAACATGAAAATACCTTTAACAAAGGCATAGATGTAAAATGGAAAGCTATGCTTTATTTGGATTTAGTCAGATTACCTGTTGAGATGACCAGTTTTCTTAAGTTATGGAGTGGTTGGCTTTAATAAGCGATTTTATTGTATGCAGTTTACATTTTCTTTGTCATCCATTTGGAGGCACTAACAGGATCTGTAAATAAAATACAGTAGTGTCTCACAAACTTGACTTAATGTGGATTGAGAAGGTGAGAAGTTATCAAAAATGAGTTTTATGGCATAGTGATGATGCTATTTTAAGTAGTGAAATTTTCATAAAGATATATGTGCAAATTCTTGTACATATTAACTATGCACAAATAGTGAATATTTCTATTTATAGTTAAATTTTAATTTTTTAAAAATATTGGCTATTCATTAGCTACTTTCAAGTTAGTGACATTCATGTCATAGTGTTTTGTAGTGGCACCTTGGAAAAAGGATTATATTCTTTGTTAACACACAGAATTGATGCTATAGTCAAGTTTTGCCGGTGAAGAACAATAACTTATTTGATCCTAGTGTTAAATTGTAGAGGTAAAAATTACATTTTTTTTTTTTTTTTTGATGATGTGATAAGTTATTGAGGACTGTAAAATAAATTAATTATTATAAAATTATAACATAACATAACATACTTCAAAAGTTATGTTCTCAATTATTATTTATTGCATAGTTTGAATATCTGTAGGTCTTTAATTATTGAAGAATAAAACTGCACAAAGATTTTGGGATCATTTCCTATTTAAAAAATGTTTACATTGTATTTGGTACAGTACATATATAGCAAGCCTACATATTAATTTTACAAATTTGTTGTTTTTAAAAAATCTGTAACTTTGTTTTTTGCTGAAACTTTTAGTGGAAAACAAAAAATTTTGTTTTTCACTAAATTGTTCAGAGTAAACAGAGTTTAGGTTAATAAGTTAGTGAGAGTGTAATATAATTTGTCATATAAGCATTTTTAGTTTATAATAAAGAATAAAACATTAATTTTAAATACTATTATAACTTATTATTAGTGTAGGATACTGTTATAATTTACATTTTATTTTGTATATTTAAAATTTTTTAATAATACAATTGAATTTAATAAGCATATTTTTGAATAATCTTACAAAACAATTAATATATTGATTTTATCTTTCAGGTTCATTTATAATCGAAATTTTAACAACACTTAATTATATGTTGGCGAAATTAGAACTTTATGAATTTTTAGTTAACATTTTAAATATAGAAGAAGAAGTTTCTTTAGATTTTATCAAAGCTGAATTAGTAAAAATATCATATTTGTGTCGTAGAACTTTTACATGTGAACATATTTTGCTAAGAGCAATTGAAGAACTTCCCCATATTTTTTGTGTATCTAAAGCTTCATCTAACAGCACAGAAAAATGTGTTGTTCATGCAAATGGTCAAATACAAGAGCTCTGGGATGCTTTTGGTACAGGTAAAAAATTAAAAATTATTCTTTTCCAAAATCTCACACACTTTTTATTTTAAATTTTAATGTTATTGATACATTCTTTATTTTATTTAGTTTTTTAATTAATTCTTTGTTTGGGTTAATACAGATTTATATAATTGTACTGAATTTTAATTTTTTGCATGCTTTTGTATATTTTAGAAAATATTTTCTATGTGAATTCTAGAGAGGTTAAAAATAAGTAATATAATTTTCTTTAAACAAAAAACATCACTAAAACCCAATACATTATAAAACTATAATGTTTAGTTTTAGTGATGTTTAGTGATTGGTTGGATTATAAAACTATAAGCCAACCAATGCTGTTTTATTAATTTATTAGTATTATAGCTGTTATCTAGCCCAATGACATACATCATTGGTTGGCTTTAGTTTTATAATTTTCTTTGTCATTAATTTGTTGAATTTAATTGTATATCCCATAATAATATTTTTACATAATACTTTCTATTAAAATTGAAGTAAATTAGAACAGCTCTTTATTATCCTTATGTATATAGTATTAAATGAGATGTAAGTCTTTATAATGCCTATAAAATAGAATTTTATATAAAAAGTATAAAATTAGGTAGAATTGAGTATTTAGAGAATAAACTTCTTGAAAGCAAGTCTGACCAGTGATATATTATTTCAGTTATACATATATTATTTGTATCCCTAAATGCTAATTTTAAACTGAAATTAATCTAAAATAGCATTTCAATTTAAATTGATGTTTAAGATGTTATAAAAATTTTTTAATTATTGTAGTCTGTACAGACTTCTTTTAAGAGGAAATATAAAAATTTATATATGTATAATTAAAAAAAATAGTCACAAAATATATTTGATTGGTTTTCCTTTCTTGTTGATGATAGAAATTTCGTTAATATGTGAGGCCCTGGGCTGGGATGAAAAACTTTTTTTTAATCAAAAATCCAAACAAAAACAAGTCTTGATCTTTGCGATTAATTAAAATTAAGGGAACTAAATTATAATGGAAAAGGAGAAAAATAAAATTATTTTAATATTAAAACCAAGCAAAAAAAAAGAGAAAAATTAGCAAATTAAATTTTCTATAAGACAAGATGAACAAAAAAGAAAATGTTAGTTAAGGTACAAGGTTTGTTCAACACTGAATGAAAGACAGTGTCGAATTGTATTCATAAACAATCGTCCTTCTTGGGAATTGATCTGGTCCAATTCACCTAGTAACAGAGAAAGACCAATCTGGGACTGAGAAGAGGGATTAATAACCAATAAAATGACAATTTGCGAGACAAAAAGGTATTTAAGCCCAGGCCACTTGGTTCTTTGCCGTGGCATCCCACAAGGCTGTGTCCCTCGTTGGGATGCTTTCCGCAAGGTTCCATCTTCATCTTTTGCCGATGTATCTTCTGAAAGAAATTCTTCGTTGAGAGAAACTTCAGACATTTTAATCTGCATTCATTGGACATCTTTTCCTGGTCCACAACTGGACTTATAATGCAGCATCCAGTCAGCAAATGGAAACTATTTTTGTTTCCTCTTCTTCTTTGAAGAATATGTGCCAAAGTATAAAAGGACTTCAACCCTTCGTGACTGTAGAATGTTTTGTAAGTTAAATTGTCTAATAAATGGATTGTGTTGTTTGTGAACAAGGCATCGATCTCTGACTCAACTGCTCCCATATGTTGTTGATTGTTACCATCAGCAGTCCAGATGGCAATGGAGACAATAATGATATCACATATAATTGTTATTTTTCGTTTTGAAATCTTCCTCCCCCTCAGCCCCCTTACAAATAGTTCTTTGCTGATGATGTTAATCATCTGATCCAAATACACTACACCCTCAATATTCATGGACATTATTGTTTGGGAATTTGATCATTTGCAATCAGAAATTTATGCACAAAAATTTCAACATGAAAGGTTTCAATCTTTAGGGATATAGAAGATTACATATTACTGTAAACTGGAGTTGGCACCTGCATGAACTGGGTTTTTGGGCAAATGCAATGCTAAAAGGTCACTGCACTCACTCATTTGTAGGGTGTCTGTCATAAGTTATGCTACTGGTTTTGTTTATTTTTTTCTTTTGGCTTAAAGAAAAATGACTTTTGCAGCAGTATAAACCATTGTACAGTATATTTATTTAATAAACCTATTCATTACTTTGAATTTTTTTTAATTAAACAACAGTAATATTAATTCTTGGAACAAATTACAAATTTAACATTGAAAAATGAAACTTAAAATTAGAGAATTTGATGTTCATGAAGGATTACTTGTTTCCAATTATTCATGAACATAGGGGGGATCAGTGTATATTGAAGAAAAATATGAATCATTATCTATATGAAATATCTTCAGTGATGTTTTTACATCAACACAAAAAAATTTAATAACTTCAGCTGCAATAAAATATAATAAATATAATGATATTTAGAAAAATTAGGTTAATGTTACCTATGGTTCCAAAATGGTGGCACTTTGATTAGATTTGTTTAGTCTTTGTGAGATTAGCTACATTTTTATTAGATGTTTCCTTTATTTATTTATTTTGTTCAAGAACTACCATGAATCAATAACTAGTGACGTTTGGCACTCGGCAACCTGCCAACGGCTCCCCTCCAGGAGGAGTCCGTCTGGACCACGAACGGTTGAAAGCACCTTTATTTTGGAACTATAGATAACATTAACCAAAAATTATTTTTATATAAAATTGCATTTTATGATAAATACAGCAGCTCAATATACTTGGAATAGCAAATGATCTGCTGGTTTTTTTATCAAGCCTTACTAACAAGGGGACCTTACGGTCTCGGAAATTCAGTTCGGGATGAGACTTTGTAGGTTAGTAGTATACCTCAAGGGTGTCCACCCAGAAGAATTGTAAAGCGCACTAGCAACAAGATTCCGAGAAAAAAGGCTCTAAAGTTTCAAGCGCAGCTCATATACCGATCGATTTTACACTATGGCAGCACTGCGAAATGGCTGAGCCTGTAGCGAACTTGCTTGCCACGCGGACGATCTACGTTCGATTCTATCTTCGGCTAACTTTTTTTTTTTAAATTGTTTTAAAAATTGTAACAACTTTTAAATAAAGTTAACTACCTAAAAATATTATCAATTAAATCATAAATAACTGTCAACTTTCACACCTGGGAGCTAATTATTCCGTGAGTTTTCACAAGTTAGCAGCAAAAGTGGCACTTTCACATAACTTTCCGACCTATCGTCTTAAGTTCATCGGTTGAAAATAACAAGGAATTGAAAAATTCTTCAAATTTAAAACGAATATTTTTAAC